>NW_015386615.1:440544-451465 GCF_001527695.2 Protobothrops mucrosquamatus | reverse complement strand
AATGCTGCCCTATTTACAGATTTAAACATAGCCACAACCACATGTAGAGGCATATGTGAGTGGAGTAGGGAAGATAAAATACAAAAAGCAACATTGAGGTAATAATAATAATAATAATAATAATAATAATAATAATAATAATAATAATAATAATAATAATAATAATAATAATAATAATAATAATAATAATAATAATAATAAAGTTGGAAGGGACCTTGGAGGTCATCGAGTCCAACCCCCTGCTCAGGCAGGAAACCTTATAAAATTTGGACAAATGGCTGTCCAGTCTCTTCTTAAAAACTTCCAGTGTTGGAGCATTCACCACTTCTGGAGGCAGGTTGTTCCACTGGTTAATTGTTCTAACTGTCAGGAAGTTTCTCCTTAGTTCTAGGTTGCTTCTCTCTTTGGTTAGCTTCCACCCGTTGCTCCTTGTCCTGCCTTCAGACGCTTTGGAAAATAGCTTGACTCCCTCTTCTTTGTGGCAGCCCCTGAGATATTAGAACACTGCTATCATGTCCCCCCTCGTATCACAGCTCTGCCCCCTTTGAACTTTTATCGTTCTGATTCATTTAACTGTGGCAAGAAAGATCATACAATGGGGCAAATTCACTTAACAACAAGTGCATAGCAATGGAAAGTTTGGACTTAATTGTGGTAGTAAATTGAGGACTACCTGTAACTTCAATCTCTCATCTTTTGCCTGAAGAAAATGTAGGCATCTTTATCTTACTTGTGGCTAGAGGTTTTCAGATTTTTACTAGACTGTGATTTGTTATTATTTAAAATGGCTATATCAGTTTCTTGTATTCATCCTCTTACCTGCTAATTTTTATGGTAATCTCAATCTTTATAATACTGATACAAAATGCTGTAACTCCTTTGTGGTAGTTGTATGGATTATATAGATTAGAGAACAAATACCTCTGAAGTGGCAAAGCAGTAAATTTAAATAAATGCAGAGGTACTATAGGGGAATGTACTTTTATTCTCTCTTAATTAAAACTAGCAACTAGTAACTAGAATTCATTTATTGCAGTTTGTCCCTGCCATTAGCCAGTCCTCTTTGCTAGCCCCAATATTTCAAAAATACTTTTATCAGAAGGGATTTATGGAAATTGTTAATTGAAAAATTGGGTTTCTCTTCAATAAATAATGATACAGGAACTTGGAATTGATCAGTGCCAGCTGAAAATATTTTGATGCCTGAGGCACAGCCTAAATAGATATATTTTTGAAAACTCAGGAAAACCTGACTTTTTCAGTGAATCTAGGGAGATCCATCTAGTTGTACTTAAGATTTCCTGGATCTCTCTATAATTTAGAGTAAGAAAATATGCTTTTTAAATAGGATGTTACTTTTCTGTATCTAAGAAGAAAACTAGACAACTGTATAATATTAGTATCTTAGTTTTGCGGAGGTGTTTATATTTTAATTTAATTTGGACAAATCTAGAAAAATATGTGACTTTCAGCAAGCATTTTGTTTTGTGTGTGTTTATAATAAGCTTGCACAGAGATTTGGCATTTAAAACATTTTTACAGGATTGCAACTGGAGAGTGTCTGATAGTAGCTTCAAAACTTTTCATCAATAAAACAATTTTGTTTTGTGCCTCAGGACAAAAATCTAAAAAGAAATAAACATAAAAAGGGGAAAGGATGAGAAGGAGAAAAGATTAAAAACAAAACAAAACCCTCAGGCAGTTCTTGAAGCTTATGGTCCCTATCATAGTCAGCCATATAACAATAATGTATAGAGAGGGAGCCTGACTATGTATGTATAGGTAGTGCTTGACTTATAACCATTCATTTTGTGACCGTTCAAAGTTACAACAGCACTGGGGGAAAAAAAGGACTTATGACCCTTCCTTTTAGTTATGACTGCCATAGTCACATGATCAACATTCAAGCACTTGGCAACTGGCATGAACTTATGATGGTTGCAGCATCCTGGGATCATGTGATCGCCATTTGTGACCTTCCCAGCTGACTTCTTACAAGCCAGCTCAATGGGGGAAGCCAGATTCCCTTAATGATCACTTAACTGCAGTGATTTATTTAACAACTGTGCCCCCTGGGAGAGATAGATTAGAAACTGCAGACCTTCACTACACAGGTAGTCTTTGACTTAACAATCACAACTAAGACCTTAATTTCCATTGCTGAAGAAGGCTGGTGCTTAGCAATGGAGATTCTGGCCTCAGCTGTAAGTCAGAGACTACCTCTATAGTGAAGGTCTGTAGTTCCTAATCTATGTCTCCCAGGAACCCCTGAGACCATAACACCCTAGTTCTGCCTGCTGCTTTGGAATATGACTTACTAGTGATGGTTGCTATCTTTCAGGGGGGGGGGGAAATGCTTTTGGTGTTCTTCTCCTATATGTTAAAGAGCTAGAATTCTCATACTTGATTACTGACAGATAAAAGAATAAAAAGACATTGAATTATCTTTTTCCCAGGAAAGAAGGGTTTGAGTAAGTATTGATATGTGACCTGTGCATATTTCAAGCAAGTTGGTTTTGTGTTGTCCAAATAACAAGAATTATTGAAAAAAAAAATCCCAGTCCCACATCCAAGTCCTGCAATCTCCTACCCAAATAATAATTTATACTGACCGATTGTGTCATCAAGTTGTTTTCGACTCCTAGCGACCACATAGGTAGATGTTCTCCGTGAAAATCTGTCCCTAACCTGTTGTTTTTTTTCAAGTCTCCAATGGTGCACTCATCACCACTGTAACTGAATCCATCCACCTTGCTGCTGGTTGTCATCTTCTCTTTCTTTCCACTTTTCCCAATTTTAGAGGGTTTACAGAAAGCTGGGTCTTTGCATAATGTAACTTATATTAGGGCAGGGGTAGGCAACCTTGGCTCTTTTATGACTCGTGGATTTCAACTCCCAGAATTCCTGAGCCAACATGGCTCAGCTTGGAAACCTCTCCCTTTCCCCTCAGCATGGCTGGCTCAGGAATTCTGGGAGTTGAAGTCCACGAGTCATAAAAGAGCCAAGGTTGCCTACCCCTGTATGAGGGCTAGGGCAAATCCCTACCTGAGGCTCTGCATAATAAATACAGCACTGATTTAAACAGGTCAATGGTCTTATTCAATATAACGCCATTTTATATGATTGGAGATGGTGAATCCATTCATTTAACCTCTTCTGCAGTCTCTTTTCCTTAATGAACAAAACTGGGGATTTATTATTAATTACTGTTGCTATTCACATTAAGATTTGCAGCAAGGTTTTACATTTTAAAAGCCTCTCTTCCAGCAGAACAAAGATATTGAACCTGTTCCGAAAAACCTTCTACAAAACTGTGTTTAATAAAAGATCCAGCCAGCTTTATAATGGTTGAATACTCTCTAATTGCAAAATAGACTGCAAATAATTATCTGAGTGCCAATCTCAGAGTCCTTTTCTGTAATTTTGCTTTTTTTAAAAAAAAAACACCAAACCCCATCATTCATATTGATGGATAAACATTAAAAATTATCAAAGAATCCTAAGATGCATACACAATTATTTAGTCCACAGTAGTTGTACAAATAATCAAAATGGTTTAGATCTGTAAAATAATGGAATTTGAGTAGTAGAGCAGGGAACTGTAATAATTTTAGTGGTCAGTGACTGAAGAAGAAAACAAGTGGATGAAAATGTTGTATTCGGATGGAAACTGCTGAATATTTCAGTCCACTGGAACATTTAATCTGTCTTTTGATATGATTTCTCCCCTCAGTCCCAATTCTCTTCCATTTGCCCACTATCCCTGCTCTTTGTTTTTCACTTTGCTATCTCCAGTTTTCTTTCAGCAGTCCTGATACTAGACAATTTGATTCCTGAATTATAATTTCACATTTCGTATGCACAGAAAACTTCTGGCCTCTTTTTGCATTCTGTACAGGTAGTTTTAGACTTACAGTAATTCATTTAGTGACTGTTCAAAGTTACAACAGCACTAAAATGTGACTTATGACCGTTTTTCACACTTAACGACCATTGCAGCATCCCCATTCTCATATGGTCAAAATTCAGACGCTTGGCAGCAAATTCATATTTATGACAGTTGCAGTGTCCTGGGATCATGTGATCACCTTTTGCGACCTTCTGACAAGCAAAGTCAATGGAGAAGCCAGATTCACTTAACAACAGGGTTACTAACTTAACAACTGCAGTGATTCACTTAATTGGACCACAAAAGGTAATAAAATTAGGCAAAATTTACTTAACGACTGTCTGACTCAGCAACAGAAATTTTGTGATTGTAAGTCAAGGACTAATCTTTGCATATAAAATGTTAGCGATGGCTGGTTTGCACTGCCAGACCCACAAAGACACAAATTGTAAGATTTTCAGTCTTTAGCACCTGAGCAGATTCATCTGCTTGTTTAAGGTTCTGACATTTTTGTGGTTTTCTCTTCTTGTGACATCAGTACAATTAACCCAGCCACAGGAGGGGTTCATACTATTCTTGCTTGCTCTTTCATTAGGTAAAAAAGATTCATAGGATTTTTTTTAACGCCTGGCCTGTACAGCGAGAAGACAGGTGGCAATGTTAATAAAAAATCCTTGCAAACAATCCATAAAATCTTCTAATTACATCTTAAGGCTAATTGTTGGTTAAAATAATCCATTTTATGGAACATCATGAAAAAAAAACCCCATCAGCCCTAATTCCTTATTGTTATCTACTGGCTCTGTTCTTTCCATCAGCACACTTCAGACAGATGTTCCCTTAGAAATCTCTAACATTTTATATGCAAAGATTACTGCCAAAGAAATAAAAAGGAGAGTTGCAAAATTAGCCCCTTTTGTAATCAAAGGGAGTGGCACAGGCAAAAAAAATAATTATAGTTATTTTTAATACTGTGTCTAAAGCCAGAATCAAATAAGCATATTCATCATCCAGTTCTATTCTGCCTGTGTTAACAGGCCATAGATATTTATTTTGTCACATCCGATCCCCTTAAAATCCTATGCTTTTCAACTGAACAGATCCTTACGTTAAGCTACCAGTCACGCAAAATTTAATGATCAGATGGTACTATATGTGTATGGGGGTGCAATAGCTTAGAGCAGGGGTGTCAAACTGCCGGCTCGCGGGCCGGTTTCATCATACCGGAGCCGCGCCCACCCCATTGCTGACAATGGCAAAAAAAGCTCCGATACGTTGCGCAACATCACGTGACGTCGTGAGTTTGACATGTCTGGCTTAGAGGTTAAAGACACTGAGTTTGTCAGCTGGAAAGCTGATAGCCCGGGTTTGAGACCCAAGTGCCATGCAACCGTGTTAGCTCCCATTCCTTCCCCCAGCTCTTTCCCACCTAGCAATTCAAAATCATGCAAATGCGAGTAGATTAATGGGTATCACTTCAGTGGGAAGGTAACACCTTTCAGTGTGCCTTTGGCATATAACCAGTGCTTTTTTTGTAAAAAAAAAAAAAAAAAAAAGTGCTGGAACTCATACACGTCATATACCCTGCCTTGCCTACCCTACAAGGTTCCATCCAAAAAAGGTGCCGGAACTCCGTTCTGGGCGTTCTGTGACAAAAAAAAGCCCTGCGTATAACTATGCTGGCCACCCTCAGCCAAGAAACAGAGATGAGCAGAAATGACTGGACAGGGAAACCTTTACCTTACTGTATGTGTTCCTCATATAAGACTGTTTTGCCTGTGGGAATGACTCACCAATAATTAATAACAGGCAGTAAAGTTCAAATGATCCTACTAAGATTATTTCTCTTCAAACAGAATGCAAACAGATTACTGTATGGTATGAATTGTCATTCTTTCAAAATAGTTTTAAAGTACTCAGATTAGGTGATAAAAGCCCTTGCTATGTGCAACTACATTATTTGAAGTCTTTCAGACCATACTGTATAATGAGCATGTTGAATGCATTGTAATCCTGCTCCAACATGCAGCCAGATAATGAAAATGAGAAAAATCAGAAATTGGGTTGGATCAGATCACCAAGTCCTTTTGCAGAAGCGTAAGGATGTGATATGAGTTGGATATTCAAGAGATGAAAACAGACACACAGTTTTATAAGCAACAAAATGCTAATATATCTCTTATTGTTCACTCCTTGGTGCTCTCTGAGTTTTGATGTTTGCTTGCAGTGTGTTGATAATATTATTAGGTAATAAAATGCCTGCAAGCAAACAACCAAGCTCAGAAAGCACCAAGGATTCCATAGTTCAACCCTGAAATATATATATTCTCTTTTGTTGATATTCCTTATTGCTGGATTTCATCTCTTTATGGTACTTCATAAAGTTATTTTTAACAATGTAACAGCAGAACTGTGGAGGATATAAAGCTGAATTTTTACTTTAATTTTACTTCTAATTTCTTCCTCTTTATTTCTCAGGTAGTAAAGGGTACCCTGAATTCTTTTGAGCCTTACTAAATACTAGATTCCAATATACCAGATTATTAAAAAGCAACATTGCTTTCAGTATAATTCATGTCTTTCAACAAAGGCTACAAAACAAAACATGTATTCACATACAGTATATTCAGTCTCCCGGGAATAATTGTATCTATTTCTATTGACTTAAAGCAACTAAAGCTCTTTTTTGTTCCCTGTGATGTAATAATGTTTCCACTGACTATTTTGACATTTCGTGTGTAAACAAATGAAACAATACAAAGATTAGTGTTTCTCACAATGCCATTCTATCAAAATGAATCTTACATTTTAGTTCATTATGAACTTTCCAATGGTTTAAGACCCTGAAGAACAAGAAATATAATGAGAGCTCATCCAAAAGAGCAACAATAACTGGATTAAAACTCGCTTCTATACCATTGCCTTTATACTGCTGAAAAACACTTCTACAATTGTGTTACATGTTGCTGAGTTTGTTAATCGATATGCAGTTTACAATTCAGGGAAGTGTTCATCAGTATTTTGAATTTCTCTATGATAAGAGCACATGTACATTTAGCAGGGTGTACTCATTGCCTAATATATTCTTTTTTTTTACTTCATCCTATACGATCAGTATACCTGAACTCTAATGCAAAAAAACAAGAGGTTTTAATTTTGACACTTTTCAGCTGAGCTCCAGAGTTTAACCATCTGTATGTCAGCTTAATAGCACTATTATTACTTATAAATGTCCATGAATATTTTATATTATCCTTTTAACGCTTATTCCTTTAGAATGCTTGAAAGCGTGTGCTGGATTTATAATGATAGTGAACTCTCTGAACAACTGCAAATCACATATAATTTAGGGCACCTGGAATAGTAGGTTCATATATCACAGATGTAATTTGTATATTTTCTCATACTAAATTTATATGGTCAATCAAAGCTGCAGCCAAGTTAAACATGAATTAAACAACCTGAAATGTAGTTATAGAAAGGTTCATATTTTTAGCTATCGAAAGGTCCTAACAGCTGCAAAGACACCAAATTTCTTCTAGTCTGAGTTCATTAGAGCTTATATTTTGTTAAATATGATTTGGCCTTTCAGAAAACGTTTGCTCTTCCTTTCTTTATAATGAAATAATTTTTTGCTGCCCTTGGGGAACTAATTCCAACCAAGAATGTTAAGAATTTGTAGGAAGCTATGAATTTTAAAAAGGTATATCTAACTTCAGTTGTATATATGTAACTGATAGTGAAATTTCAATTTTATAACTGGGTTTTCAAGCATGTATCCTGTCATATCTCAAAGGAATGCCACCTTTCATCTGCTCTTTTTCCCTAAACATTTAAAACTACAATAGCTATTCGTGTGTTTAATAGAGGCTGAAGTCAAGGAGGTCAGGAATACCAATAAATCATACATGTTTATCTTTTCTATTATCAAACAAAAGATATTAGAGTTTCTGCAGCTTGCTTTACTGAAAGCTCTAAAATGCACTCCAGTGAGTCTACAAGAACTAGAAATACATATAGGCTGCCCAAGTAATGAAATAATGATATGAGATCATCGGCCTGCTTCATGAATCAGTAACAATAAAAGCTCAATCCACTGCATTTAACCTGAAGACTGATCAAACATTTCCACAGAGCAGTGTTATTAACAAGTTATCTATATTTAAATTTCCAATGTAATATATGCAGGTCCTTGAATATGTAAGTTATTTCCATATCCATGTTCAGAAGATTTCCAAGGAAAGTAGGACTAGGATTGTCTAGTCTTTGTATGGTAGTCCCATTACACTTAAGGATGTTTTCTACTAAGGAAACAAATATAGTATTGAGCTACATAAATCGCAGCAAACCTATGTACATTTTACCAGACTGCAGATATGCAGGCACACCTTTAAGTAAGCTTCTTTGAGAACGCCCTAGCATTAATTAAGTATATGCTTAAATGTAGATGTTCCTAATTCTCTTTTGGAGGATGGTGGCAATGTTTGAGCATTTTGACAATTCTTCTGTGTGGGACTATTAGATTCCAAATGGATAGTAAGCTTATTTAAAGTACCAGGATTATTAATGGTTTCATTTATATGTTCATTTTAAAGGAATTAAAGTGGTCCATGAAGAATAGGTTGAAAGTGAACTATATCTCAATGAGAAAAATCTCTTATTTATTATCTAGTAGGGCTGAACATTTTTGGAACTGCTTGAGATATTTCAGGGATTCCAAATTGTTTCTTAATATACGCTTCTGTGACTTTGACTAACCAAATTCAGCAAAATTCAATTAAAGCTCAACAATATATTTCAAATAATTATCCAATGCATCATCCTGAAGACACATTTTCTATTAAGAATCCTATTTGAATAAAGGAGCAAACACTGACTGATTGTTTACTATCACTGTTTATTAGTGACGACATCATGCAATAGGTCATACATCATAATCCCTCACCAAATGATGTTGCCTTGCCCCATGTGCAAATGGAGAAAGGCCAACATATCTTTGTCAGGTTAGGTTGCAAATCTTACATGTAAATGCTTTTCCTCCCACTTGTTTGATTGTTGCAAAGGATATATTTCCCTAATGGATCAAGCAGTTAAAAGAGGTGGCAGGAAGTTGGTACCTCAGTTTGTCAAGTTTCTGTTAATGTAGACTTACAGTAAAATAGAATTAGTTTATCTAATAGTGTTTCCTGTCTAGCTTACGCTGGAGGGCTCACACATTTTTATAAATGCATGCGTCATATTTTCATTTTGGAGTAAGCCAAATTACACAAAGAATAGAAAAGAAGTTAGAAATAGTAAGCAAAATAAATTAAAAGAGACAAGTAGGGGTATAGCTAAATCTGGTTTACATCAAAACACTATATTTCTCCTTAATTTTCTGTGCTTGCAAACTATGCTTGTTTCACTGTGTCTAAATCAGTGGTTCTCAACCTTTTTAATGCCGTGACCCCAACCGGTCGTAAGTCGAGGACTAAACTGGTCGTAAGTCGAGGACTAAACCGGTCCTAAGTTGAGGACTGAACTGGTCGTAAGTCGAGGACTATCCAACCGGTCGTAAGTCGAGGACTATCCAACCGGTCGTAAGTCAAGGACTTTCCCTGCCCGGGAGCGCCACGCATGCGTGGTTCCGCCCCCTGTTCCGGCTGAGGCGTAGCTGGCAAGCGGCAGAGACGGAGCAGGCCGACCACCAGCTGGCCCAGCCCAAGGGAGGTAAGGCACCTGCCGGAAAAGGGGAAAAAATGGCGGACAGCCTTGCTTGGCGACCCCCGTGAAATGGTCGATCGACCCCAAATGGGGTCCTGACCCACAGGTTGAGAACCACTGGTCTAAATGCTGATTTAAAAAAGAGGTGTGTGTGTGTGTCAAAAAAGTCAAGATGCACAACACATATAAAACAATAGCAATAAGATTTTGATTGCTCTGTTGTGGCCACTATGCTGACTTTTTTTTATTCAACCCTGACACTGATTCCAAATGTCTTGCCAGCTACATTCAACCTTTGCTTTTTCAGTTGCCCACCTTGCAAAGAAGCCCAACCATTTTCGCTTCTTTAACAAATATTCCTTCCTTTCAAGAGAGAAGATATTTTAGAAGCCGTGGTGACGCAGTGGTGCAAATGCAGTATTGCAGGCTAACTCTGCCCATTGCCAAGAGTTCGATCCTGACCAGCTCAAGCCTTCCATCCTTCTATCGTTGATTAAAATTAGAACTTAGATTGTGGGGGGCAATATGCTGACTCTGTAAACTGCTTAGAGAGGGCTGTAAAGTGGTATATACATCAAAGTGCTATTGCTATTGCTATTAGCATGTTTATTTCTGAGATCCAATCTGGGTCAGTCATCAGGACCAGAGGTTTAGTCTTCTGAGTTTTCAGACTAATGCTGAAACCCATCCTCAGGGAACCTCTCTCTATGGGCTATTCTATGCATCATATTTATGTGATGCTTTTCTATTAGTTGATTGGGGTGTTGATGGCTAGTGATTGACTGTTGTTTCCTTGTGGTACCAAGTTCTCGGCTCCTAAGTATTTGATAAGCTGGTGGTAAATCAGCACTCCTGTTGACTGACAAGGGGCCTGTTTCCCAGGCTTCAATCATTTTGCTTGTTATCTTTGCACCTGCACCCTTTCTTTCTTTCTTTCTTTCTTTCTTTCTTTCTTTCTTTCTTTCTTTCTTTCTTTCTTTCTTTCTTTCTTTCTTTCTTTCTTTCTTTCTTTCTTTCTTTCTGTAAGATTGGTAAATGTTCTGCCAAGATACATATAGTACTTGCCCTGCTTACCATTTTGTTATACAGGTAGTCCTTAAGTTATGGCAATAATTGGCACTGGAATTTTCTTCACATTGCTTAGCAACAGCAGTCTCAGGACTCTTCATTGCTCTTGTTAACTGAATCCCACTGGTAATTACATAAGGACCCATCCTAATCCAAACTGTTCCTTGGATTGGTGTCTCCCAACCCAGAGTCTCAGTATGTCTCATCTCAAATTCTACCCACCTCTCTCTCTCTCTCTCTCTCTCTCTCTCTCTCTCTCTC
>NW_015386615.1:422660-440444 GCF_001527695.2 Protobothrops mucrosquamatus | reverse complement strand
AGGAAGCCCTACATGACCCATGTTCCTCCACTGGAAAGAACAGTGTGTTCTCCTGCTCCTATGTGTCATTCTTGTAAAACCAGCTCATGTAACTCTAATCTTGGATTGGCTGATAGACCTAACTAGGGTCTCTGAATTTTGGCCTGGATTTTGACTTCTCCTCTGTGCACTCCTGTTGAAAGTGCAATCATCCATTCAAGCTTTCATTCCAAATGTAAATTTATTAATTTACATACCTTCTCTTGTCTGTCATTATCTGTTCCATTATCTGTTAAGTAAATTGCTATTCTCACCTAGTGAGTGCATGTGTGTGTGTTTGCATGTGTGTGTGTGTGTTTGAAGCCTCAAACAGGACACTGGTGACATTGGGGCTGAAGTAGAGGCCTGGGGCCTTCAGCAAACTCTGCCAGTTGCCACCACCTCTGGACCGCATCTTCAGCCCCAGTGCCACTGCTAAGGAGTGCTGCCTGAAGCCCCAGTCATTGCCAGCCACCTCAGTGCTGGTGGGGACATTGCTCTCACTCTATATTCATTATAGAATACTTTCTCTTATCCTCATCTATAGTTTCTTTACAGTATTTCATTATTCCACCAAGTATTTTGTATTCACATATAACTTTAGGTAGTTATTAGTCAAGCCGTTTTATAGGATTATTATAAATAGGGGCAAGTACCATGCATTCCCCTGAGTTTTGGAGAAATTTGTGTATTATGTAATGCTTGGAATGAGGAAAAAAACAGCTGTCAATTTCATTCCTTGCTACCCTTAGAAATAATTTTTACTGTTTTAAATTAAGAAAATCTTACCTTGTTTGTAAGGCTGGGAAGGGTATAAGGCTGCTTTAGGGTGTCATAGAATTGCACAGTAGTTCACCTTGAAACCCAAGTAGCTGTAATTTACAATAGAGGGATAAACCAACAAGAATTCTATTCATAGGATTCATATGCTTATATAACATCAAGTCATATCTTGAAAGAACACTGTTACATCAGTAAGAAAAAACCACCAAGGATATATATTTTGCTTAAAAGCCAAAAGCATTTCCATTTTAACTTTTAATAAGGCAATATCACTATATCTGGGCATCTACATAATGTCATTGAGTCAAAATATCTCTTCAGGTAGGATGCCCAGGGGAAATTGTTTTTAAAATACCTGTGTTGAAAGAAGAAATGGACGTTTAGGGACTTACTGTTCAACATCACCATTTGTTACCAATTATTAGATTAATCCAGTCCTTCTAGGAGGAGCATGCTTCTTGGTTTGATTACTTTATTGTGGCTGTATCATTCAGCATTTATATAACCTGACTAATTTACACACACTATCAATTTGTCTTTCCTTCCTCTGAAGCATTTGCTTATTGGCATTCTAGACCACCTACCTATTTTAAAAGGCTAAAAAAGAGCAGTGTGTGATTTTAAATATCAACATGGGACGATATTCAGCCAAAATTCTTTGGGCTTGAAAGCTAACTGGGCTGAGACTTCTTAGAATTTGGAAGGGAGGTCTCTAGGGAATATCACGTGGAACAGGCAGATGATAGATGGCATTCTGGGGGAATGAAGAAGAGCAGTGTTCTCAATGCTGTATTCTGTAACATTTAACAGCAGTCAAGGGGGAACTTAGGCTAACAATACTGCTGTGGCTTCAGATGCAGATATATAGAGATTTACTTGGGTAAAAAAACTTGTTTATGCATGTCCGGGATGCCAGCTGGATTCTTTCCATTTCAGTTCTCAGAATGGTTGGATTACAGATTGATTGCCCATGTTTTTCAAAAGGAAGGGATGGAAAAGGTAAATTTAGTGGTTTGGCTGAACCGTTACACTTTTATCTACATAAATGACCATAGATAAACGAGCATAAATTAGCTGCAAAGACTTAATTATAAGGGTATATCAGATTAAAGATATACTGTATATATCCACGATAGGTTTAAAGGTATTTCAATTCTGGTATCTCAATTTGACATTGAAGTCTGTTTCATGATTCCCCCCCCCCCCATTTTCTGTCATTAAAAGTAAAATAATTGTTAATCAAATACTGTAAAAAGGCAAAATTGGATGAAAACAAACTGGTTGCTGATAAATCTGAAATGTTGGGTTATCAAAGTTTAAAGATACAAAAGTCTCACAATTTTGCACTTGTTTCTGGAGTACAACATTCGATAAGTTATGTATATAGAATAGGTTATACACATTTTCATAGTTTTAATTTTGAAGGATTGTTTATCTATTACAAAATTTGGAGCCTTGAAAACTTTGCATGTTCAAGCATGGTCAAATTCTGAAAAAAAAGAAAAGATGCTTAATTGTGATAGGTAGTATTAAACTCACTACTCCTTGATTCTTTCTTCTAAATTGAAGGGGTTTTTAATTATGCTTGATTGAGCATTTAGTGTTGCTTTATTCAATCTATTTGTTTACATATTATACATTGTAATATTTATTTCAAAGTAGCCAATAGAATAAGAGTTTTAAAGCAACAGCTGCCCTGCAAATTCTGTTTTATTTTTAGATACACCAAAATTTTAACAACTGTGGCAATATGAAAAGTAGAATAAATATTAAAGAGGTCCCTAACATTAACATAAAAATCAATTGGCATAATTTTAATCATTGTTCTTTGTTAAATACATTTCACACAATTATTGGAATTGCTTTTTTTGTAGGCTCCAAAAACGTTCAAGGCAGCAAATTCTTAATTCTTCTTAATAATTCCAGGATTCTATAGTATGCTGAGTGAGAATAGGAGCAAGCTTCTTTCCTCTTACACTGTGTTGGGTAACTGAAGGGATCCTACTTTCCAAAAAAGGAATAATGATTTTTATTTTTGCAAGGAGAAAAGGAATTTATTATTCAACCCTGAGGTTTACTTCCTTAAACTACAGGTAGTCCTTAGCCTGTGACTGTTTCAGCAAGCATTCAAAATTACTGCATCACTGGCCCCAACTCCCCTGCTCTCCTGAGGCACCCATGCAATAGGACTTCATTCATTTTTTTATAAAGGTTTTTATTGAGTTTTATAGGGTTGGGGAAGGGATAGGACCAGGATAGGGATTAAGGTTCAGGGTGGGGTTAGGGTCGGGATTGGGGTTGGGACAGGATTGGGAACAACATTGGGGTTGCCCCCCAATAACGTTTTCAAGCTTTAGCAAACTGACTATTGTCCGGGTACATATGTTCAGTTAATACTAATTAATATAATAGTAAATAGCTGCGGTGAATATGATAAACAATAATCATAAACAGTATCAGTTGGTCAATACATATCAGGACTTCATTCATTTAACAATCTATAAAATTGCTTAACGACTACAACCCAGAATGCCAGGATTGCAGTCATGGAGCAAAGCATTCACATGATGTCATGCTTAATGACCACTTCTCTCAATGGTCATATGTGAGACTATTTGTATACGGAATCCTGATAGTATAACAGCATTTCAAGAGGACAAAAGAAAAGGACAAGAAGGGAACAATCCTTTGCAAATTTTAACTTCTCTAGTACTATTTCATTTACTGTTGTGTAAGGCACGATCATATACAGAAATCATTGAAGGAGATAGAAGAATCCCACCCACTATCTCATTATTAAATCAGTTCTTATTTTGCACCCTTGCTGCATGGACCATGAATTGGGAGGAATGATTGTAAAGAAAATATAAGCTTATTTTGTGATTTGCAGCTTTGATCATGGCAGGTCTGAATCATAGATAAATCCTACAACACAGTACATATATACTGAAAGTAAGAGGATGAACCCAACTGGAATCTGATGGAGGAGATGGGGCAGCCTGTGAATGTGGGCAGCCTTATATTCTCACTAAGGATACGTTTTGTGACAACTCCTTTCACTTCTTATTGGAAAGTATGTACAGTTCCTTCTGCAAATGAATGGCTAATTAAATTGTGAAAGTATGCCCCACTGAAAGAAATAAACTTTCTAAAGTAAACCCAGCATACCATTTAATTCAAGTTTGAAACCATTCTTGGCTTAGTCTTCTAGATATATAAGCTTGTACCATATCCAAAATTGGGATTTCTCTTGATAGACATTCTCCATATTTTAACTTTTAGTGATCTGCTAAATAAGAATAGATCTTTCATTACTCAGATAAAAATTTCTGTGGTTCTTCATATCATTTTAAGATTAATAGGTACTGATTATTGATAACAAAGGTTACTAAATGCAACAGTCTAGCTTAATACTTGAGAATTTTGGTGTATAAAATTTATGGGGGCTTGAGTCAAAACTAGGTTTCCTAAAGGTATTTTGGGGAACAGATACTGAGACTAAGAACAGCTTGTGATGTTGATAGACAAATCTTCAATTTGGATATTTTATTTGAATGCATAGTTCCTATGTTTCTTCATTTCCAGGCAGTGTTCATAACCCAAATAAATTAATTCAAGAAATCAACATGATTACTATTAACATGATAGAAATCAAGAAAAATTACAGCTCATGTCAGTGTAAATAAAGGGCAATAAAATTGTAAGTTCCATAAGAAGATGGGAAAAATCTTTAAAATACTGTATAGGAGAAAATGACCAGATTTTCAATTTTAAAAAACTCTCATGCAGATACTAGAAAATTTATGTTCATTATTCTTTGCTTTTTGCATGAGATTAAACCATGGAAAGTGGATCAAATGTCAAGTCATATTAAAATCAACATTCCTTATACTTAATGAATTTCCTTTTTGAATTAGTCACACTGATGGTAAAAAGAGTTTCTCAGTGATGCTTCTAATTTTTCTGTGTCAACTCAGAATGTTGTTTCTTGTTCCCTTGCTTTGAAAATTGTGGGTTTTCATTGATAGAGTATTCATTCTCTTTTGGATTTCTACAATTTTACATATTGTTGCTGAATGTGATCACAACTACAGGTGAGCAAATAATAACATTTAGAGTTTGTTTCATTTATTTTCTAAACAACGTCATATAATGTGTGATTTTAAGTATGAAAAAGTGGTACCTATACTATCTTCGACCAACTGCTGCGTAGGAATTTTGAGCAATTTCTCCTTGCTTAAACTTAGTAACATTTGAGGGGTTTCTAGCAGGAACTGCTCATTTCAGACCCTGCCACCACAATTATGTTATTTAGTTTTTCATTTTGACTTGGGGTTTTCAAAACCACAGAATCTGTTTTTATTCATCCATTCTCTTGGTTACTTGCTTTGTATGTTTGGGGTCACTGTCTTGCAATATGAGCTGCTTGCATTTTGGTATTTCAGCTTCAGTTCTCAGATAAATAAGCCGGTATTCTTCTGGTACACAATAGAATTCATGCCTCTTTCAGTGATGGCAGTTTCCCCAAGTTTTGATGCACCAAGTGTGGAAAATTATCTAGACGCTTTTGGCATCAATGTTCTTCTCAGTGAGTAATGACTTCTCTTTTGTTCCTCCCTGTTAGTTTTTATTTTTATCCAGTACTTTTCTGTTGATGGAAATTTGAACTCTGACTTCAGCCAAAGCATGAAGATCCCTGGATGTTGTTCTAAGGTTTTGCACAGGTTTTTGGATGATTTGATGTACTCTTGAAGTAAAGTCTAATTTTATTTATGGTCAGAAACCTGCTGTCATACTGTTGGAGTTGTTTTGGCAAGATGTCATTCTAGCAAGATCTAGCAATAAATCTGGCAAGATTTATTGTCCCATTGTCTCCATTTCAACATTATGTCTCTGACTAAAGATTGGTGTAATCCCAGACCTTTAGAAATGGTTTTGTAATTTTTTCCAGGCTGAATGATTTTTTTTCCAGAAGTCTTCAAAATTTATTTTTAAAAGTCTTTGATGTGCCTGTAGAATCCATGTGATGAGCCTTGTGGTGAATGTAGCTAGGTTTAGAGATTTTTTTTTTAGGTCAGGGCTGGCCCAAAGCAGGCCTGATTGTTTAAGGAAGTACTCATACAACTGGTCCAGGTTATCCCTTCAATTGCATTGTTTAAATATGTGTATGTGTGGAAAAGAGACTGCATTTTCACACTGAAACATTACATGTTGGATGATTTTGTTTATGAATTAAATGGAACAGCCCTCCAACTTTCCTGTTATTTGTTCATGAAATCTCTCTTTATATCTCAGAAGGATACACATGAAGTTCTGGTAATAGGCAGTGACAAGGGTAGAAATTCTTGTTTCAGGAAATACAAAAGACAGCAAATGCCTTTTCACATAATCACATTTTGTTTTCTTTCAAAATTAGAAGTCACAAATGTCCCAAGGTCAGACAGGGATGTTTCATACATTATATAAACTGATACTAGGAGTGCCACTTAATAGTGATTTGCCTCAGGGAACACCAGTGTTTTTCGATATTTATATTACTATTGTTTATTTTCTTCCGCAATGAAAACTTTTTCCACAACAAGTAGTAAATGGAATATAATTTGATTCAACCTTAAGAATAATATGGAAATTTTACTCATTATTTCCATTCTATATAAAAGAGCTGTTTAAAAACTAAATTTTGTTCATCTCAGCCCTAGACTGTGTTATATTTAAGAATATATATGTATATATGTGTTTTGCTTATTTTTTTAAACAAACAATTTATATATCTAAAAATATTGAAGCATTATTTGGCTGTTTATTTTGCTATAGCTCCTCTAGGCAGCTAATAAAACAAGTCCAAGCAATTACAATGATAATCAAAATAGAGTGTGCCGGAGGTCCAAGTAAAACCCTTCCGTTTTAAGAACAGATGGGCAGGAACAACGCTCACTTTACTGCCATCCCCAAAGGAAAAGCCAGATCTAATGCCTTGCAAAAGACCAACAAGGTCAGGACCAACTGAATTTCAGGGCAGGGAGAAGATGCTGTTCCACAGGGGCTTCATAGAGAAGATTTATCTCCTGAATGCTGAAAGATGGCACTTCTTAATAAAAGAGGCCCAAAGCCTGCAGCAAAGTAGGGCTCCATGGAGACAACTTACCTCCTGGGGCTAACAAAATGGCATCTCTTAACAGAAGAAACCCAAAGTTTGCCGTGGTTTGTATTGTATTGTATTGTATTGTATTGTATTGTATTGTATTGTATTGTATTGTATTGTATTNTATTATATTATATTATATTATATTATATTATATTATTATAAGGAAGAAGGAGTATTAGATGTTTGCTGTCTTGAAGTTATTTATAAAAAATAATAAAGGCAGACTTATATAAAAACATTATATAATTAGCATAACAGATGGTTTGATCATAAATTTCCCTTCATATAATTCACTAGTGATTCCAAATTCTCCTCCATAATTTCATTGTAATCATTATGTGTTTAAGCAAAATCATATTCTTAACTTAAACAGAATAAGGATTTGTCTGACATTGTTTCATAGACTGTAAAAAGTACATATGACGAAGATATCGATAGGCTTCCCATAAGATATTTTCCAACACATATATATGAAAAAAACTATACTTTTTTCTTCCCTCAGCAATCTTTAAAAACCCTTTACTGCATTGCAACTAAAGTGGGAGGAAAGAACTAAGAGTTCCTTCTGATTTTTTCTTTCCTCTCCCCAAGGCATGTTATTCATGCTTTCTTCTAATCTGGTGCAATTTCTACAATTTTTGGCAGAATATCAGATAGGAACCTATGTCTAATTCACATACTTTGAAGCCATTAGGAAAGTTATTGATTGGCATTAAGTAGAATTTTAACATAAGTGTTTTAAGAAGTGTAGTCAAAACCTTCAGTGTAGTTATTTCAATGATTGAAAATATAATAAAACCATTTCTGTAAAACCTTGGTTAAAATCAGTAGAGAGTTAGAAAATGGACATTGACTTTGACTAGAGGAAGATATGATTTGACTATAAAACCCCCTTTTTATTGGCAAAAGATATGTACTTTACTAAATATAGAGAATTGCATATCTTTGCTCTTAATAGCATAGCTCTAATAAAATATAGATCAATTACTGGGATCAGTTGGCTTTATTCCTGATAAACAGATTACCTGGACCCATTTCGTCGTATTTCAGGTTAGGATACAGTGCATTGGTCATACTTGATGGGCAAAATAATTCTCTGGCCCAATATTCATTCTCTTCTCCCATTCTCAATCTTGTTCCCACAGCCTGTAAGCATTTGCTTTGTTGATCCTGAACTTTCAGCATAAATTTAAAAAATATGCAGAGGCACTATGTTGGTTTGAACTGATTTGAACTCTGTGCATGCTCTTATATCTCAAGGTCTTGTTAATTTGGGTTACTAAATATTGAACAAGGGGATTATTATTTTTTTTTAAATCTTTCAATGTGTTGTGCTCCTTGAAGTTTGTTGACACACTGCCTATTTGCTTTCTCCTTAGAACAGGACAACAATAATTTTTTGAGAGCCAAAGCAGACCCCTTACTCACTAACCCTCCCCTCACAAATACAAAATCAAGATCACATGAAGTGTTAATACCACTTTACAATGGCTTGGTAAGGCCACACTTGGAATACTGTGTCCAGTTTTGGTCACCACAATGTAAAAAAGTTGTTGAGACTCTAGAAAGAGTGCAGAGAAGAGCAATAAAGATGATTAGGGGACTGGAGGCTAAAACATATAAGGAACGGTTGCTGGAATTGGGTATGTCTAGTTTAATGAAGAGAAGGACGAGGGGGGACATGATAGCAGTGTTCCAATATTTCAGGGGCTGCCACAAAGAAGAGGGAGTCAAGCTATTCACCAAAGCGTCTGAAGGCAGGACAAAAAGCAACGGATGGAAACTAATCAAGGAGAGAAGCAACCTAGAACTAAGGAGAAATTTCCTGACTGTTAGAACAATTAATCAGTGGAACAACCTGCTTCCAGAATTGTTAATGCTCCAACACTGGAAGTTTTTAAGAAGAGACTGGACAGCCATTTGTCTGAAATGGTATAGGATTTCCTGCCTGAGCAGGAGGTTGGACTAGATGACCTCCAAGGTCCCTTCCAACATAATAATAATAATAATAATAATAATAATAATAATAATAATAATAATAAGTATTATTATTATTATTATTATTATTATTATTATTATTATTATTATTATTATTATTATTATTATTATTATTATTATTATTACTACTACTATTACTACTATTACTATTATTATTATTCCGGTATGCTTTCCTGCTGTGGTTTCAAAGTAGTCTTTTTTTCTTATGTCATTATTGAGTACTTTTGTCAATTTCAGCTGGAATGCTTTAATTCCTTACAGGCTAACCTCAAAAGTGTATTCTCTAGTACAGAGGTCCTCAAGCTTTAGGGCACCAGGGACCGGTTTCGTGGAAAGAGGTTTTTCCACGGACCAGAGGGTGCATGGTTTTGTGTGCTGCCTGTGTCCCGCGAATGGGGATTTGCTTGTTTGTGCAAATGGGTTGCTGGAGTGCCGCTGCCCAGTACTGGTCCACGGACCGGGAGTTGAGGACCCCTGCTCTAGTTCACAGAATAAATGTGCTGATCAAATAGTTTCTGATTTTTTTGTGTGTTACTATTTTTAATACTAACTTTAATACAGATAGTCCTCGACTTACAACAGTTCATTTAGTGACCGTTCAAAGTTACAACACTGAAAAAAGCGACTTATGACCACTTACGACTATTGCAGCATCCCTATGGTCACGTTATCTAAATTCAGACATTTGGCAACTGAGTCATAGTTGTGACGGTTATAGTATCCCGGCATCATGTGATCACCTTTTGTGATCTTCTTACCCGCAAAGTCAATGGGGAAGCCAGATTCACTTAACGACCTTGATACTAACTTAACAACTACAGTGAGTTATTTAACCACTGTGGCAAGAAAGGTCGTAAAATGGGACAAAATTCACTTAACAAATGTTTCATTTAGCAACAAAAATGTTGGGCTCAGTTGTGGTTGTAAGTTAACGAGTAACTGTAATTAGTATTCAGATTTAATAATTTGAATAATTACATTTATAATATAATAAAGAATAAAGAATAAATTTCTTTAAGTATCTAAAATTTAATAATTAATGTTAAATTGTAATAATTAGATTAAAATAGCACATTAGGTTAATTTTGTCTAGTGGAAAACCCAGCAGAATTTTTTTAAGCATATATATATATATATATATATATATATATATTAAATAGCTATTTTCTTTCTTTCTTTCAGTTTGCTAATTTTCCTTATTTAGATAAGTATTTTTTAAAGTGCAGAATTCCAGCAGTTTATCCTTTTTTCAGTCGTTTGAGATAAAAGGGTTTCACACTGTGTGAAATTCTTTTCTTTTAAGGGACTGGGTAAATAATGAAATGCTAGAATCCTGCACTTATTTTTATTTTCTAAAAATGCTCTCAGCTAGCAAGGGAAGACTGGGTAGTTGAAAGAAAGAAAATAGTAATTTTTTTAAAAAAAGTTTTCCACTACGCTTTGAATAAGCAGACTCTTTAATGCCAGGTATAACTCTTGATCACCATGCTATTTTAGCACTAATGCCAAATAAATTTTACATCAAAAGGACTGCTAAGAAAGGAAATATATTTTACAGGTTGTTGTTGAATATGCCTGCATGTCTATCTTTTGATACTTCAATTTTGCAATATAAATTGAACATTATGGGGTGTGTGTGTGTGTGTGTGTGGTGTATTTGTGTATGTATGTACTATAAATATCTAAAAATACCTCTCTCTCTTTCCAGGAAGACCCAATAGAGGAAGTAAAACAATTGTCCACTAAAGTGGACAAGTGTGAGAGCACAGCATCAGGGAAAATTGTCCAGTTGGAGAATATGGTAGCCTGCATTCCAGATTTAATACACTGCACGATGGTAGAATATGGTAGCCTGCATTCCAGATTTAATACACTGCACGATGTTGCCAAAGTCTTTCACTCTAGGTGCGTTTAAGTTGCTTAAGCACCTTACATAATAAGTGCGGATATGCTTTTGGTGTCTGACTCTCAATAGGCAGGTTCAGAGTAGCTCTTCACTGACTTTCATATGCTGCTTTACTCAGGAACTCCATCCATAGAATTAAAGTACCCAGCATTAGTCAGTATCAGCAAGAACTTGACTAAGTCTATTTACAAGACACAAGGCAAACTTACAATTAAATCATTGAAATATTAGTTTAGTATAATACTGAAAGGGAACGTGTGAATGACCTTGGAGGTCGAGGGAAATGCTGCTTAGGGCAGGAGTCCCCAACTTTTCCAGCTTGGCGGACCAGAAGGGGGGGGAAAGAGGGGATGGTTGCATGCGAACAACTGGCACATGTGTGCGCAACTTCATTTGTGCAAGCGGCAGGTGTGTTTATGTGCCCCTCACGCAAGTGGAGCTGTGTGTGTGAGTGCGCCTGCTGGCCGCTCGCCAAAATGGAGCTTGAATCAGAATAGAACTGGAAGGGACCTTGGAGGTCTTCTACTCCAGCTCAAGCAGGAGTCCCTATATCATTTCAGATAAGTGGCTGTCCAGTCTCTTCTTAAAAACCTCGAGTCATGAAGCACCCATAATGTCTGAAGACAAGCTCTTCCACTGGTTAATTGTCCTCACTGTTTAGAGGTATCTCCTTAATTCCAGGTTGCTTCTCTCCTTGATTAGTTTCCATCTGTTATTTCTTGTCTTGCCTTCTGGAGCTTTGGAAAATAAATTGATCCCCTCCTCCTTGTAGCAGCCTCTCAAATATTGGAATACTGCTATCATGTCTCCCCTAGTTCTTCTTTTCTCTAGACTGGCCATTCCCAAATCCTGCAACCATTCTTCATATTTTTTAGTCTCCAGGCCTTTAATCATCTTAGTTGCTCTTCTTTGCACTTTTTACAAAGTCTCAACATCTTTTTTGTAATGTGGTGACTAAAACTGGATGCAGTATTCCTGATGTGGCCTTACTAAGGCTTTATAAAACGGTACTAATACTTTACATTATTTTGATTCTATGCCTCTGTTTATACAATCAAGGATTGTATTAGCTTTTTGGCTGCCTCCACACACTACTGACTCATTTTTAAGTGATCGTCCATTAGGACTTCAAGGTCCCTCTCGCTGTTTTTTTAAATAATATTTTATTAGTTTTCTAATCACAGTTACTGTTTTTGAGGCAGGTTTTGCCTAATCTGTACTTGTACCTTTGGTTTTTCCTGCCCAGGTGTAAAACCTTGCTTTTCTCCACATTAAAACTCATTTTGTTATATAGGGTCCATTGTTCAAGTCTGTCAAGATCTTTTTTGATTCTGAGCTTGTCTTCTTGGGTGTTGGCTATTCCTGCCAGCTTATGTCATCTGCAAATTTGATGAGATCCCCTTCTATTCCTTCATCTAAGTCATATATGAAGATATTGAAGAGTACTGGGCCTAAGAGGGAACCTTTTGGTACCCCACTGCTTACTTCCCTCCATGTAGATGTAGTACCATTAAGGACTACTTGTTGAGTACAGTTTGTCAGCCAGTTACAAATCCATCTGGTGGGGATGCTGTCTATCCCACATTTTTCTAGCTTATCAACAAGTAGGTTGTGGTCTACTTTGTCAAATGCCTTGCTGACGTCTAAATATACTATGTCCACAGCACTTCACTGGTCTACTAATTTAGTTACTTTGTCAAAGAATGAAATAAGATTGGTTTGGCATGATCTGTTTTTAACAAACCTATGCTTGTTATTAGTTATAACTTTATTTGTTTCTAGATGTTCACAGATCTGTTTTTTGATTATTTTTTCCAGTATCTTCCCAGGTATTGATATCAGGCTGATTGGTCTATAGTTTCCTGGGTCTGTTTTTTTCCTTTTTTGAAGATGGGAACCACATTAGCTCTTTTCCAATCCTCTGTAGTTCCCCAGTGCTCCAAGATTTTTTAAAGATATGATACAATGGTTCTGAGATAACATCTGCCAGCTCCTTCAGAACTCTGGGATGTAATCCATCATGTCCTGGTGATTTATATTCATCAAGGTCAGACAGGTGTTCTCTTACCATTTCCTTGCTTATTTTAATTTTTATTTCTAGTCTGTATTTTACAGTATGTTTTTTGGTAAGTTGGCCTGTAGTTTCTTTTTGTGTTAAGACTGATGCAAATAATGAGTTAAGCAGCTCTGCTTTCTCTCTACTGCCTGTTACTTCCTTGCCATCTTCTCTCTTTAGTGGACCGACTGTTTCCTTGACTTTTTTTTGTTATTTATATATTTTAAAAAATTTTTTTAATTATCTTTGACTTTTTTCATTTTGAGCCTTTGCTTTCCTGACTTCATCTTTGCAGGTTCAGGCTAGTTGCTGATATTCTGCCTTAGTTATGTGTCCCTCTTTCCATTTTTTGTACTTATCCTTTTTGTCTTTCAGTTTATCAGAGAGATCTTTGTACAACCATGCTGGTTTCTTCTTGGATTTCTTTTTCTTTTTTAGTGGTATTGTGTTGGACTGGGCTTTTAAGATTGTTTTTTTCAGTGTTTCTCATGCTTCTTGAGTTGTTTTCCCCTTTAGGATTTTTATCCATGAAAGTTTGCTTAGACCCTCTCTGAGTTTGTTAAAATCAGCTCTTTTAAAGTTTAGGACATTGATTAGGGTTATATTCTATTGCTTATATTTGCATTATATTGAATTCCAGTATGACATGGTCACTCTTGCCCAAGGTTCCGGCAATTTCAACTCCCTTTATCACTTCTTCTCTATTAATAAGAATTAAGTCTAGTATAGTTTTTCCTCTAGTTTCCTCCTTTTGGGTGACAAAGTTGTCAGCTAAGTTGGTCAGGAATCTGTTCAATCTCTCACTTGCTGCAGAGTTTGTCTCCCAGTTGATATCAGGGTAATTTAAGTCTCCTATTACTACTGTGGTATGTTTCCTACATACATTAGTTGCATGCCATGCACACTCACCCGCTGCTTCCATGACTCAGTTGGGGACCCCTGGCTTAGGGAATGATCAGACAAGAAAGAAAGACGCTCCAAGTGGTTTAGTGGTCAGAGAACGAGACTTAGGAAGGACCCATCCTGATGGATCAAGTGGTTAAAAGTGGCAGCAGGAAGTTTGTACCTTGCAAGATTCTGTTAATGTAGCCTTACAGTAAATTTAGCCCAACAAACTTTATTTTCTATCTGGTTTATCCGGGAGCACTGAGCAATACAATTTTTATTGCAAGTATGGGATAGAAATATTTTCTTCATGCTCAAAACAAAACAAAACTTTGAATCATGGCTATTTTGTTTTGAAAAAGAGATGGTATGGTTGTTCCTTGCTGAAAAATGAACTCTCTTTAACCTCTCCTACTTTCTAGTATGGAATGCTGTCTACTTCTCAACAGCTGGAAATTTTAGCTATTCCTTTCTGTCTCTTCTCCTCTTCCAGGATTACTTTTGGAGAAATAATCTGTAGCATTTGTAACATTATGCACCATAGAGTTTATTGCTTTGGGAGGAAATTTGGATACGTTCTAGGAAAACCTACTGATACTTTTGAATCTCCAACATTTTACGCATCTGAAGTCTTGGAAAAGCACATCATAATAAAACTGTTCATTGTTACCATAATCTATAATACATACCAGTTAAATGTATATATGTGTAGGTGTATAGAAAGAATGTGTGACTTGTTTTGAAATGCTGATACTAGTAAGTACTTATAATTATTTACATAATTTATGTACCTCCTTAATAATAAAATAAAACTCAAGGTAGCGAGAGTATCTAGTGGTTTCTAGCCTGGGGCTTTTACCACTACAGCAGGGGTCCCCAACCCATAGTCTGTGACTCAGTACTGGGCCACGGCATGTCAGCAACCAGTCCGCACAAACAAGCAAAGCCCCATCTGTGAGATGCAGGCAGCATACAAAAACACACACCCTCCAGTCCATGGAAAAATCTCTCTCCAGGCAACCGGTCCCTGGTGCCCAAAAGGTTGGGGACCTCTGCACTAGAGCAAAAAGGTTCTCCATAATTGTGTTATACATGAGATAAAGTTATTCACCATTCTGTGTTCTTGGAAAATATTCCTGTCCTATGTATTATATAACATTGCTCTTTATTCATAATAACACTATGCCACCATACACAAAAAATAAAAAGAAATTGATACTGGAAAATAAATATTAATTGTCATAAGCTTAAGAAAAGTAAAAATATTTTTTTCTAAGATGGCATCAGTGTTTGATGCCTCTCAATGTCAATCTTGCTGCTGACAGGTGTTCCAGAGCATGAATCAACAAAACATATTTACTAGCGGTAAGCAGAAGAATTCATTGGAAAATATTTTCTGTTCCAATATCTCAGATGATAAAACAACTAATAATGCAAATAGTTAGTGGCTAGTTAAACCTATTGTAGACATGATGGCTAATTATTTTCTCCTAACTGCACAGATCACAATAGTTTTGTTTGATCAACTTGCATCTACTTCTGCTGAAATCGAAATGTAATTAATGCCTATGTTGGAGCTCCATTGAAAAGGTCCACCAAGCCAGCTTTCTTATCAGTCTGCCAAACCTAGCATCTTGCATCTTGATAAGTAGCTTGAAAAGAGAGCTCACTTCACATTCACAAAGCAAGCAATTCACATTCTGACAATAATCCAAATGCTGGTGCCTCCAAGGGTTTTGTTGAATTTTTCTAGGACAGCGTCTTCATTGCTAATGAAATGACCATAAAACAATATTTTGGGGGATTGGGGTTTTTTTTGATACCAAGTTGAATTATATCAATACTTTTAAAAAGCATTACTTTTTTGCATCATTCAATATCTTTCCAAGTTGGGTATTTACAGATTTAAATAGGAAATTTATTTCAACTAATTCTGTAATACAGTGCACGCTCTGATGCTGAGTTCCTGCCCAGACTAAATGCTAAATTCCACTTATCTTTGACCATGACAGTAGAGAGAGCAGCTAATCATTCTGTCAGCTCTGATGAAAAAAAGGCTGATTCTAATTCACACAAATAAACTCTACACAAAAATGAAAGGCAGTTAAACTTACAATAGAATCAAAGGCCTTGCATAGACTATGAAATTAATTTTTGAGATGGCCCAATCTCTTTTCAGTTTTCTATATCTCAGAGAGAACCCTAAATCCAATTACACAGACATGTTTCTCTCAAAATGAATAAAAAACTGGTTACAATCCAAGGGCAATACCCCTGTCTGGCTTAAAATTCAAGATGAGCATAAGATAAATCTCTCATCATTGATAGACCTCAGTTCCAGAGAACATAGAACTGCTAAAAGGATATGCCAATTGATGCGTCCCTGTCTTGGACTGCCTTTTTACTTACATCAGTAATATAGTTAAAATGCCAAATGACTGCAATCATCATTTAACATTTTTCAGTCCTATGAATGCTACACATCCTTCATTTAGTCTACTAAGTGAGTCTTGCAAACTAAATGCCCAGAAAAGAAAAGAAAAAATCTTGACAAGAAGCAAGTCAGATTTATTATATTATATTATAAGATGGTACATTGGTCAATAGCAGATTCACAATTGACCAATGTACCATCTTATAATATCTAATAGAAAAATATACGTGTGCGCAACTCTTTTTTAAAAAAATGGACTTTATTGATTTAAAATAGGCATTCAGTTCTATTTCAAAGGCTTTCTTTTGACTTTTGACTAGACAATTGACTTTCACATCCATTGACTAGTGGCTAATTTCTCTAATTAAGATACTATATGAAAATACAGACATCCAAGTCATATGAGATAAAGGAGGCCATCTTACTGCACTTATTCTTATCTGCTTAGGTATGAAAAACAATTGTGCTCTAGCTCCCCGGTTCACTATTTATGTGAGCGCAGTCTTAACTGCTCTAATCAAAAAGGAATTCCACCCTCCTAAACTTAGTAACAGGCATTCGGCAGCGGTAACTCTATGCTGACGATGCAGCAATTCTTTCACTTACTCAAATGGCCTTTTAGCAGAATTTTGTAAAGACAAAGGGCTGACATGCAATCAATCCAAAATCCAAATTGTCATCTTCTCAGGAAGGTCTGGTTACCATAACTATTAATGGCAAATCTGAATTAATAAAACTGAACCAATTCCAGTTTTATATGATTTTTCAAGCTTTCATAAACCAGAGGGAACAAACTGGATCCATCCCTGTCCAAAGTACCAATAGTGCAAAATCAGTTCTTCAAATTCCATACAATGCCCAGTTTTGTGCCGTGATCATCTAAAAACCCTTGCACATTATTTAACCTAGATTTTTATGAGCCTTCTTCTGGGTCCCGTGCTGTGTCTGAAATGCCTTAAACTGCATGGTAATAGGAATAATCCCTTTGGACGTTAAAGCCCATGTTTGCTTGCTCTTAATGATTTAAATGATTTTGTTCTCTACCATTGATATTTATTTGGTAAGTTTTTATGATTTTCATACCAAGACATAAAATGTTTTAATTTAGGGACAGGGCATTCTTCTGTTTTAAATTAAAATTTCTTAAATTGCATAAAATTATTGTTGTAAGCCACTGTAAGCCGCGATGGAGACGACAGATGCATCCAGACCCGGACTCAGCTGCGATGGCCGGGGAGGCCGCGACGGAAGCAGATCCGGCCGGTGGCTTGCCCTGCGGACTCGGCGAGGAGGCCGTAGTCCGGCGGCCTGGCGGCCCGGCGGCCCGACGGCCTGGCGGCCCGGCGGAGCATCTGGCCTACGAGCTTGGCCTATAGACTCGGCGGTGGATTCGGCGAGGGTAGGGGCCGGGGTTCGGCGGTGCGGTGGTCCGGTGGAGGATCCGGCCCAAAGAGCCCGGCCGTGGACCTGACTTTAGCGGCCGGTCGTCTGGCTTATCCCAAGTCTTGAAAAGGGAATTAACCATCAGGAGGACTTCCCCCCCGTGTGTTTTCTGTTTG
>NW_015386615.1:415087-420112 GCF_001527695.2 Protobothrops mucrosquamatus | reverse complement strand
ACTGGCCTAGGGACATTTTAAATTGGTTTTAATTAATTTTAATATATGAAATAGGCCTATTGAATATATCTTTTAATTGATTTTAAATTTCTTAGATTTGTATTGATTGTTTTGTTTTTTAATTGGCTGTAAGCCGCCCTGAGTCCACTAGGAGAAGGGCGGGATATAAATGCAATAAACTTCAAACTTCAAACTTCAACTTAGAGTAGCCTCATGGTGAGATAGGCAGCAAATAAATTTAACAAGCAAACAAATGTTTCCTTACTTCTGCTTTATTTTTCATTACATCTGTGTTTTATATTACCCAATATTGATAATAATATATGTATACTAAAAATTAAAATTAAAAATTACATATATATTCAGTAAATATTTAATACATTATACCAGATGCATATTTAATAAATTTATCATTTTAACAATAATGACATTTGTTTTTAAGTATCCTTTACAGTCTTTTGCTTTGTGGATTTTTGCATTTATTTAGTCTTTGTTTCCATTGCTGTCATGATATAGAATGAAGAGGATACAATATTGTTATTCTTACATAGGCTGTATTTAAAAAATCCAAACTCTGACCATCACATTGAAAAAGGTATATTTTACGCATATTCTGAAATTTTTTCATTGTTTCTGAAATACACACTACTGGTGTAAGATAAAATAAAGGTTGCAACAACTGTCATTAAAGTAGTATTCTCTTCATGTATGCTTGTTTTATCAAGCTGTTAGCTCAACAGTTTTCAGACATATGCATTATCAGACTTCTCCTGAGTTTAGTCTCTTGAGATCTTGGATGCACAGTGTTGTATCTTTAAAATTATTCCCCAGGGCAAAAAGTGTCTTCCACTGTTTTCACAAAAATCAAGCACAGATTAAAGCAGAAAATAATAATATTAAAAGATTGTCAGGCATAGCATTCACATAAATCACACTTCTGATTCAAAGCTTGTAAATAACTACTTAATTCGTCTATCAGCTCCACTCAAGTAATTCAGAGGCAACTGATCTTTTCAGTCCTGAAAACAAAAAATGATTTTCCTTTTTATATTTTTTTCCAATGTAATATTTATTTAATAATTTTTGTTTAATCTTGGATAAATATTTATGGCAAGAAACCCCATACAGCGCCATCTTCCTACATTTAAAAAAAAATCCTTTAGTAATATATATGTTCCTGGAAATTCATTTATATAAGTAAAATCATATTTTCAATAGCTGTAGGAGATGACCAGGCTGAGGGAGGGGTCAAACGCATCATCAGTCTCGAGTCCCTTTGCGCCCATTAGTAGTTCAGATTCTTGTAGAGAAACCTGTAATCATTTGAACTGCCTTGTTTCTTTCCTGACTTCTTGCACCTGACGATAGGCAGAATATCTGTGCATTGTCTTCTTCAAAACTTTTTTATCAGTTTGCAGAGGTCTGCCTGTCTAAGACCTACAGTTCTTTCTGGCTGATCCATACTGACAGTGGTGTCATGAAGGCAGGGAAGGGAAAGATAGAATTCTTTCTCAGTTTTTCTCCTGCACATCTTTTCTGCATTAAATTTTCTAGAAGGTATTTCGGTGACAGTAATATCCACACTCAGCCAAGAAAAATAATTACTTAATTATACATTTGCTTGAGCTGTTTCCGGGATATGATGAATAACAATAATGTTCTATTTCTCCTTGTCCAAAGGAGTAGCAGTTCACATATTGGTCTGTGCTTCTCCTCTCTGCCAGCTACGGTGGAGGGGAAATGCGGCATCCTGTGCTTCAAATGATTAGAAAGGGAATTGGAAACAGAATTCCTGGGATAGAAACACATTTATATAAATCTATGATGAAGCTACATTTGAACTACAACACGCACTAAACAACCCCTGTCCTGTGGGGCCATTATTTCAGAGATATTACCGAAACAGAGAAACAGAATGACCATAGGCAGGGAAAGAAGCAGAGGGAGCAGGAGTGAGCTTCACTTCACATGAAAATGATGACAATGTGACTACAGCTGAGTATGGCAGCACGGCAGCATGGCAGCATTTTGAAGCAGCCACAACTTTGCCAAATTTCTGCCAAGACAGATTGGGAAGAGAGTCCCGAAAGAGCTTTTTCACAAGGCAGCTTGGCTGTTTTTCCTTGAAGACATTTTGCTTCTCATCCAAGAAGCTTCTTCAGTTCTGACTGAGTGGAGGAGAATGACTGAATGGTGGAGTCCATGACCTGGATGACTGAAAATCTCCATAGACATTGGAAAGGGAGGATTGTATTGCAGGAAAAGTGAAAGCAAGGCCTACAGATAGGAAGTGGAAGAGATGTCTGGAGATTGGCGGCTATACAAGCAGGCAGGAGGACTTTCATTCAACTGCTAGGTCCACAGGCTAAGGTGGGCAGTATATCCTGATGGGAGTCCTGCTTGGAACTTAAAGCTTTGCTGGGAGCTCAGTAGCAAGTAGAAAAGGAACAACGACACAGAAACAGCCCATCATCCAGTGGTGGGAATCAACCGGTTTGCACCACTTCGGCAGAACCGGTAGCTAATTTTTTGTTGCCCAGGCCCAGAATGGACTTCCGGAAGCAGCATCCACACAGAGAACCGGCTGTTCGCATATTTGAATCCCACCACTGCCATCATCCCAACTACTGCAAGAACTTTGGGGAAAAGGCAAAAGTTATATGTTACTTTAAAGACTTTGAGGTTTTATTTTGAACTGAGTATTAAAAGAATAGGTATTACTGAGTATCAAAGAGATATTTACATGACAACATCTCCTTGAATGTTCCTGGAAGGGTAGAATTGACCCAGAGCAGTAGCCTATTGCTGGGGAAGGTGTGTTCTGCAATAATATATTTTGTACAGATTTACTATGCTGCGTTGTGCCCAGGCCTTGGAGAGCAAAGAATCCTCACAGAGAGTTTAATATTATATTACAGGTCATCTTAGAAGGCTACATACTTTGACACTGTGGCTCATTTACATACTCTAAACCAGGGGTCTTCAAACATGGCCCTTTTATGATTTGTGGCACACTGGCTGAGGAATTCTGGGAGTTGAAGTCCACAAGTCATAAAAGGGCCAAGTTTGAAGACCCTGCTCTAAACCTAATGGGATTTATGACAGGACAGTTAGTCTTTAAAGTGAATATTCTAACACTTCAAAAGCAAACTATCCAATAGTAACTATCTTTTCACTGTCCAATAAAATTTCAGGGACTTCTTCACCAAATAGGTTTCTAAAATTTGAAACTATCACTAAAATGCAGAAATAATAATGAACAGGATCCCAAAATTTTACATTATACCTGTGAAGAATCAAATGCATAAAAAAGCTGTTTCAATGTGCATGTCGTATGTACATTCTGTGAATAAATGAGAACATCATAAAACAGTAAAAGGAAAGAAACTCTCTTTTGATATGAGCAAATAGCCACCTATTTATGGCTGCACTAAAGTGTTAAGTGTTTTACTTCAAGCTCTATTCCATAATCTGGTGTCTTCTAGATGTATTTTATTGCCATATGTGATCAGTAACCTGAAGTTTAATTTCTGGTTTAAAAGCTATGCAAAACTATTATGAGCAGAAATAGTATACTGACCTGAAGATTAGATATACAGTAATGGTAACGTGTTCAAATCATCCAAATCTCAATTCAAATTGTCACTGTTATTCAAATTGTCATTTCAGTTCTTCCAGTTACATTCCCAATGCACTAAAAAAGTATGAGCATGCATGCACAAAATTCCATCAAATCCCTAAACCAATTTGAAGATACCCAATTCAATTTTATCATCAAAATGGTTTGGTGGCTGGATATGAAAAGGTGAATTGACTAGCTAACTTTTGAATCAAAGCCTAGAATCAAACGTTTATAGCACCCTACTTACTGGAATGAATTCCTACACATTTTTTTAAAAAAGTAAAAAATAAGTGCACATTAAAAGGAATAAGAGGCTACTTTCCTAAAGTAATTGTCTTTATTAAAGAATGGATTGGTATTTTCTGGTACAAATGCTATATTAAATATTGATTTCATACATTTTTAAAATGTTACAACTCTTAATACTATTTTTTGACAGCAGCCTTCTTTTAGTTTAAATGCTTTCTTGTTTTCCATTGCCATTCTTTATATCTAATGTTTTTTAAATTATTTTACAAGTTGTAATCTGTCTTTATTTTAATACAGCTAATTTCAAGGTTATGCTAAATCAAGTGAAACAAAGGATTTTTTTTCCATTATAGGTCTATTTTGGAATTTGTAAAATTGTTCTTCAGTATAGCTGGGGACTGAGATTGATTTAAGGCTAAAATATTATGCCCATCCACAGCCTTCTAAAAACTAGATTAATCCAATTTTAAAAAATCAAAGTGATGGCAACTCTAATGCTTTAGATAAATGAAGTCTGTACAGTTTTAATCTCATAAACTCAATGCATCGTTACTTGCTGTATCTTTTATGATCTGTCAGTTATTTGACTTTTTTATATATCTGAAGTATATACAGTAGTATAAACAAGTTGTTTATTGAGGCTCCAAGAAGGTACCATATCAAAAGCCCACAAGATGGCTAATGTACTTTATCAGTATGCTGAATCAAAGATTTTGCAAGTTTGATGTGAATAAGTAAAGCAACATGCATTGTACATATCTGTCCCACTCACACACACGCATGACAGTGGTTTAGTGAGTTTATTAATATTCCCCAGCAATTCCCTTTACCAAAAACCCTGAGCTGTCTCAAGTAAGTCCAGTCAAAAGCAGACCAATGATATTCCACAGAGCAATGGCCAATGAGTCCACAAGGCATCTGAAAGTTTCCCAAACAAGATAAACCCACCAGGGAAGACTTCCGGTGGCAGGCGATTTCGCTGGTCGCAGCTGTTTGCTGCCTCCCGCCTGTTTTGCGTAAAAGCCGGTTTGACAGCCAGCATCTGCTGTCAAACGGCTTGATACCTTTCCCCTGGGCATAAGGGGATCGGTGAGCTGCCCGGGGTAGGAGTTGAGTTCCCAAGTCGTCCTATATGGACGATGTAGGCGAGAACT
>NW_015386615.1:393044-413633 GCF_001527695.2 Protobothrops mucrosquamatus | reverse complement strand
TACGGAGGAGATGGATTGTTTAAGTTTAGAGTTTGGAGTTAGAGATATTAATATTTGTTTACTTGTAGTTGAATGTTAGCCTAGGTTTGGTTTGGGAAGTCCGGGGGGTGGGGGGATGGGATAAATCATTGTGTAATACTTGTGATGTATTTCTTCTTTTATGATAAAAACAATAAAACTCTATATTGAAAAAAAAAAAGATAAACCCACCAGACAAAATTAGATCCAAAATACAAGAGAGATCATGAGGCAAGAAAAGTTCAGAGTTCACAAAGCACAATCCAAGTCAAGGCACAGTATCAATCCAAAGCAAGGCAGGGATCACAATGACCAGAAAACACACAGCTAGGAAATGAACATGTTGTTCCCAGAATTGCCTCTATCTGTCTGCTTGCCAAATAGCCAGCTTTTGGTGCAGCCCATCAAGAAGGGTGAGGCTCCTTCCTCATGAGTAATCAGCCTGACGGTCGCTGCTCCTGCCTTCTCTCTGCCCTATGTGTTCTCGGATCAGGTGCAGAAGGCAGTTCCTCTTCCTCATCGCTGACCAACTGCAGCTGGGTGCTTTCCTTACCTGAAGGCTCAGAGTTGTCCTGCTGCAGCTGTGCTCCAGCCAAATCACTCTCCGCTGGCTACTCAGAGCCATTGACCAATTCCCCTTCCGACATGCCTGGGACTGGTTCATCCTCCTCTGAACTGACATCTGGAGAGGTATCCAGGGGAAGCATCCAGGGGATGCATCACAATATCTGTGTTTCAATTCTTATGGGAGTTCTCTAGTTTTCTTATATAAATAGTGTATGTTTGTTATTGCTCAAAGTTGCAATCTCTGTTGCGAAGTGAATGCCAGTTCTCCTCAAAATGCTCCTTTATGATATATTAAGGCAGCTGCCTTAAAGCCAGATGGCATCACTGTATGAATCTCTAGCTTCAGTAGAGAACTGAGTGGGCAATTTGATAGGATTCCTGTTGAAATTGCACAACCAATTTCTGCATTGCTAAGTATTATGAGCATTGAGCAGGGCATGGATGAAAAGGGGACAAATGATAAGGCATGCATGGTGATTTTGTGTAATTGCTATATAGAAGTGTTCTGGTCTTAAATAATGTTGAATGCAAAATAATACAAGGAGAAAGTACAGAATATAGTCCAGTCAATAAGAAAAAAAAAATCCTCTTTCTGTCTAGTTTTATATTCTGTTTCCCAACAGTCAACTAAATCCCTCTGGGAAACCCATAAGTACAACTCACATTTCTCAATAGTTGGTTGCTGCAGACATAGCACTTCTAATACTGATAATCTACTGTATAACTTTATTCTCGTGGCTAGTGGTCATTGGTGACCTTAAATCCCCCTAAATAGAGCACTGCTCCTCCTGTAATTCTAAAAGAGTCCCTTGAGTACAGCTGCACTGGAATTATGGGTTATCTATAATGCGTCTGACAGGACGCATTGAACATAGAAATTACTATATGAATTATGTTTTATTTATGCCGTACCAGACTGTTTTTTACATACACAGGCTAGCTATAATAAAGTATAGCAATTCAAACTGAACAAAGGCTTTGCAGGCTTAGTGTGACTAAATAAAGCAACATGCATTGCACATAACTGTGTTTCAAAACTTATGACAGTTCTCTTTTTGTTGTTGTTGTTAATTGCGAAGTCATGTCCGACCCATCGCGACCCCATGGACAACGTTCCTCCAGGTCTTCCTGTCCTCTACCATCTTCTGGAGTCCATTTAAGTTCACGGCTACTGCTTCAGTGTCTCCATCTTTTCTTATATAAATAGTGTACATGTGTTTATTGTTGCTTCAAATTGCAACAATATTTGTCCATCCATCCATCCATCTGTTATTTTTGGTCATCTCAAAGCAATGTACATACCCATTGCTTCCATCTTCTATTACCCCACAACAACAACCCTGTGGAGTGGGGTGGGCAGAAAGAGAGGGATTGGCCTGAGGCCATCCATCCAGCTTTTATGCCTAAGGGAGGGCTGGAATTCACAGTCTCCCAGTTTCTAATCAAGTGCCTTAGCCCAGGGCAGTGGTCTGCTGGTCACCGGGCCGCGGGAAAGGCTGGCCAGTGCACACACACACACGTGCACTCACCCCCACTTGCGCTAGTGCTACCGCTATGCAAACAGAGCTCCCCATGGCAAAAATAGGGCAGTGCTAGCGAGTATCATGCGGGCACTAGCACTGTCCCATTTCTGTTGCATGTGCTCATGGCCCTGTTTGTGTGTGTGTGTGTGCACACATGTACATAAAATTCTTCCCCCTCCCTTTCCCTCCGGTCCACCAACCGAGAAAAATTGGAGATCTCTGCCTTAGCCTCTATATCAAACTTTTTACTGGCTAAAAAGTTACTTTTTTTTTTTGGGAAAACCTCTTACTGACAGATCTGGATACAATTATTATTAGGATAAAAATATAAAAGAAAGAGGCACGTAAGATGTACGAATTACATTAGTGAAATATGTTCCTTTAAAAATATATTCCAATAATACATGCTATTCCATTTTTCCTTGTTGTTTTTGATTTTGTAATGCATGTATACAACGTTGTTACTGGAAGCACATCATGTGGATTTTGTCCAGAAGTATTTTAGCAGATAAATATATTAAAAACAGCAAAGATTACATTAAGTGCTTTACTTGATTAGAAACCAGAAGAAATGGAGCAATAAATAATAGATTTCCAACAGTAGTACATTTTGTAAATCAATCCATGAATCCTATTGAATTATAGTGCTAAACAGGACGCTTTCAGAATTTGTTAAACTAGTTTATTACTGTTCTTATTTGGCAACTTTTCTTTTTATTGCTCTGCTTTTTGGACTAGCTAATTTATGAGAAATATAGGGGACAGTTCTGCTCTTTCAGGTTTATGGACATTTCTGGGCATGGTGAAGAATACAATGGAAAACAAGTATCTAACCTCTTCACCTTAAAATCTTTCATCTGCAGTAGATGAATCCATATTATTTTGTGGAACTTCGCTAGAGTAATAATTTTAGATATTCCAATTTCACAGAGAAATTGGAATAAACTGTAAAATACACACAGATGAAGCTATTTTGCTATAAATGGTTTTGCAATGCTATTTTCTTACATTTTGCAATTTCTTCTTCAATAAAGCAATGATTCTCAAATAGCATGGTAAGATGCACTACTGTTACTATAAATCATTCTTTCGAACAATAGTACGGTAAGAATAATGAAAGAATTATGACTTGAATGACTGATATTTTCTTACTTGGAGAAGAAAAATAGTTTGGAAGACCATCCAATGGATGACCACCTCCTCCTCCTCCTCCTCCTCCTCCTCGTCTTCCTCCTCCTGATTAAGTGTACATCAGTATCAGATAGATTTGTTTCCTTCAGAAATTCCAGAGAATTTCTTTTTCATAAGCAACTTGATTTGGAGCTTCTAAAACCAGAGTAGATGTTTTTAGTCAGTTGAACATGGCAGAAGAAGCCGCGCAGAGATATTACAGGAAGTGAATCATATGAAAAGATTGGGAAAATGGGGAAATTGTTTTAGAAAAACAATTCATGCTATTGATCTTCAACTAAATTGCAGTTAGTTAGGGCTGAAATGAATCAAAACGTTGATACCTAGAAAGAATTATTCATCCTTGTATTAATAAAGGAATTAAGAATGTGTGTTGGATGTTTTGTGCTTTTGAGACTGTGTTGACTCCTGGTGCCTGCTGGACCAATTCCTATAGTTTTCTTGGCAAGTTTATTTTTTTCAGAAGTGGTTTGCTATTGCCTCCTTTCTAGGGCTGAGCTGAAAGAGAATGACTGAATCAAGGTCTCCCATTTGACTTTGGGCCAAGGCAAGACTAGAACTCATACTCCCAAGGTGGCAAACCTATGGCATGCATGCCACAGGTGGCATGCAGAGTCATTTCTGTGGGCACGCATGCAGCTGCTGCTGCCAGCAGCTCGCGCAGGTCCATTAGGCTGCCGCCACCCAGAGCAGCAGCCCTGCCCAGCACAAAGGAGGCGAAGCAGCCAGCTAGCAAGCCCCGTGTAGAGGTGCACACCTACGCCCAGCAGGCAAAAGGCCGCCCTGAGCGGGAAAAGCCAGATCCCCATTGGCGTTTGGCCGCCCAGGCCCAACACGGGGGGAGGCACGCAATCCTGGTTGGAACTGGGGGGCCATGACGCCAATGGGGATCCAGCTACCCCCATTTGGGGTATGGGCATGCTCTACCACCTCTACACAGGGCTTGCTAAGCGGCCATTTTGCCTCCTTTGTACTGGGCAGGCCAGGTGTTTCAGGTGGCGGCAGCAGCCTAATGGACCTGCGTGAGCTGCTGGCAACGCTGGCCCGAGGCACAGGGGGAAGGGGAGGGGGAGGCAGGCAGTGCAGATTCCCCATGCATGAGACTGGGATTTTTTCCCCGCTATTGCATTTTCACTACCAGACTGTTTTATTTGATGCAGAAAGGGAAGGCTATGCATTCTGCATCAAGTAAACTTTTAAGAAGTTAAAGAGTCTGGCAGCAAAATCCTCCCCCTCCCCCCCATGCCTCGGACTGGAGCCGCCAGCAGTTTGCTCAGGTCCATTAGCCTGCCGCTGCCGAGGAAAAGAGTGATGAGGTTTTGTGCCAGCCAGCCGGCCAGGCAAGGAGTAGGTCAGGGGATGGTGGCCGGCTGGCTGGGGAGGGAGAATCATGGCTGCTTGGGGGTGATCTGCCAAGCCTCAGAGCAGCGGCATTGGCAGCTCCCCCAACTCAGCCCATTTCCCCGGCTCTGTTACCGGTAGCAGTTCCCTCAGCGAGTGCCCCACGGCCCTCACCATCAAGTTTCCATTGCACAAGCTTCCTGGAGCTGAGGAGAAGTGCAGTTACTATGCTGCCAAGTGGGTCTCGTGGGTGGCGTTGCCTTCTGCTTTTCCTGTTGCGGCATTGGCTGCTGGTGTTGCCCTCCTGAGAGGAGGGCGCGGTGATTGGTTGGTGGCCATGCCACAAATGGGGATTGATCATCCCCAAACCCCACCACTGTCAAAGGAGGAGGAGGAACGGGGAGAAGAAAGAGGGAAATTGGCCGAGCCGTCCAGGCACTGAAGCCCCACTGAAAAAAGCAGAGTCTCTTTGCAATCCTGCCTAGCCCGCATCAGCCTTGCTCTCCATAGCATGCTGTAGCTGATCTGAGGCATGGAGAGCACGGCTGACAGGTGAGTGCATAGCAAACATGCACACAGACTTTGCTGTTTTTGGCAGCTCTTCTGATCAGCTGCAGCACACCATGGAGAGCCTGGCTGATACGGGCAAGGCAGGAGCACATACAAACTCTGCTTTTTTTCCTTTGACAGTGATGGGGTTAGGGTTGCTGCAGCTGATCAGAAGCGCCCCCCCAAGCAGCCATGATTCCCCCTCCCCAGCCAGCCAGCCACCATCCCCTGACCTACTCCTTGCCTGGCTGGCTGACTGGCACAAAACCTCACCACAAAACCTTGGTACCTCAGCTCTGTCCAAGTTGAAAGCGGAGGCGCAGCAGTGGGATTGCTCTCAAACAATAAGCACCGGGTGCATTGCTCGCTCATGTGTGCCACCTTATTGAGAGCAATCCCGCTGCTGCGCCTTCACTTTCTTCAACTCGGATGAAGCCGAGGAGCCGCTGGTGGCTGCTTGAGTGGGGAGGATGAGCTTTGCTGCTGCTGCTGGGCCACACCTGGGCTACGCCCTGCTGCTGTCTGCCAAACTACACCTTCCAACTGGGTGTGAGCAGCAGCGGGGCGCTCCATCCTGGGGGCAAAGCAGCAGCGGCCTAACCCTAACCCCCGCCCTGCCCCCTGCCTCACCTCACCTTACCCTGCACGATGAGCTCCTGCCCACTGCCCCACCCACCAGAGACCCCCTGGATCTCTCCCAACCCTGCCCAGCCCCCACAGGCGTACCTCCCCATGAGCATCCTCAAGGTGGCCATGCCCACCTCAGCCACACCCACACAGTCTGCCATGCCCACTGCAGCCACGCCCACCCAGTGGGCCATGCCCACCTGGCACCTGGCAATAAATAAGTTTGCTTTGGGTTGAAGTTTGGGCACTCGGTCTGTAAAAGGTTCGCCATCACTGTCATAGTCTCTTGGTTTCTGCCTTAGCCAGTATGCCAAATTGGCTCCCTCTATTAAGGAGGAAGACTTCAAAGACGCAATCATAATCCTATACAGTTGATCCAGAGATGAGGAGTTGGGTTAGAAATAAAATGTCCCATGTGCACATCAGGAATGAGAATTATAAAGCAGGTATGGAAGATACATAATATGATATTCAATAATAATGCTGCCATCACTGTCCCTTTACCTAAAAGTTATATTGGTAAACTTAATTTAAGTTTCATTTCACAAAATCAACCAATTGAAAATTACTGCTTAATGACTATGCCACATAAAGTGTAAAGATTTTCCTGACCTCGATGTGCCAGTACAATTTAAAAGTGATGCTGTTTCAGAAGTATTTGAATCATAGGAAAAAGATAGTTTGGTGTGTGCAGGATCCTAGCATATACTTTTCTACAATCCCTTGAAGCAGTTGAGACCTTTTTCCACGGTGGCATGGCTTCTTTTCCCAGATACATTATGATCCTGGAAAAAGACACACCTGATTTAAGGAACTGCTGGCATGTGCTCCACTGGTGCCTATCTCTTTCCTCTTTAAATTGATAACACTGCACAGCCCTTGGGGTAACTACAAAATTGCAACACTCACCGTGGAAAGATTGATTGTTGCTTTTATATCTTCGAACAGTGTAAAACGGCAGCTGTTTCAAATGTGCTTTTTTTTAAAAAAAAAAGGCAACTGGACTTTCTGTTTTTTCTTGAAGACTTTTGCTTTTCATCCAAGAAGCTTCTTCAGTTTGTATAAAAGCACCTTTGGGACAGCTATGACCTGGATGACTGAGAATCTCCATAGACAGACAACTGTTTCTACTGAAGCCATGTGTAGTAGTTGGAAGAGGTTTCTGTGCGTGTGCAGATGCCTGTTCAAGCATTTGAGTATCTCGTACTGGAAAATCATACCACTGAAGAGGATGGATGCCTTTGAAGGATCCTGAAACAGCTTATTGAGGCAAAAGATCTCTGCAGCACAAAGTGTGTCACAGAGGTGATATGCAGCTGTCCTCAATGGCCAGATAACACACAAGTGTCAACAAATCTTCAGAGTATATATGGTGCAGTTTTTAAGTGTCTACAACTTGCTAGCTTTCTGAAACCTTAGAAATTGGAATAGAACGATGGAAATATGTAAACAATACACATTTCATTCAATTAATTTTTGAGACAGTACATGCCAAATTAAATTGACTATATTTATACTGATCCACACATTCTCTTGAGTTGTTACTATTAGTATTGACATTTTTTGAAAATGTTACAGTGTAAGGGGGGGGGGAAAGCAATATTATTATTTTTAATGGATTTCTAGTCATATTAAAGTTTAATACCTGATTTTTTTTTCTATATTTAAACCGGAGGCATATTTTACTGTGAATGCCTCCTGGTTCTCAGAAGGAAAATACTTTCAGGTAGGCTTGCAAATGCAAGTCAATAATTTTCATAGACGAGACAGTTCTTTCTAAGTAATTATTATTCTACCTTTAAGCATGCATCACATTGACAGCCACAAAGAAGCTCTTTATGATACATCCTGTGTTACTAAGTCGTTGTTATCCAGAGTGTCAGGAAGCAAAGAAACAATTGCAGATTTACAAAATTTATTGCTTAGTTTTTGAAATAAAAGCTTCATTCCCTCACCTCTTCACTCACCTATGCATATACACTGCATTCAAAGTCAAAGTTGAATTTCCATAAATATTCACGCATGACGCCTTCCAGGCATGGCACCTCTTTTTCTGTGATGTTTCCAAAGTATTGCAGGTCCTGTACAAATATTCTCTTCTATCTGTAGTTCCTGTATACTTTTATAATTTCCCACAGAGCTTTTGGATATTCCGTCAAGGCTTGGCAAGTTTCACCTTGGTACTTTTTTTACACCACCTGATGGCTTTTCTTCCCCCGTGACATCTAGAGGAAATGCTGGATCTAGTGTCTCGTCAAGTTCACATCTGAACTGTTATTTTGGGATTGTCTTGGGATGTTTTTGAAATTAATGTTCTACACATGCTGTGCATGCTGAAATCTTCCAAGAACAAATCTTTCATCCTCTGTGATCTGCTTTGGGGGAGATTCGTGTGCTCCATTTTTCATACATATCTATTTGCATAACTACATTGTATAAAGTTTCACATGAAAACTCTACTGTTTGGTTATATGATATAGCAGTGTTTCTCAACCTTTTCTTCACCATGGACCCCTTTTAAGTACCTTTTGCGGTCGCAGACCATAACCACGGACCACCAAGACTTAAGGTTTAAATCCCAACATTTCTTCAAACTTTTGTGGACCTCCTGTGATGACATCGTAGCCCCCCAGGGATCCGTGAACCACAGGTTGAGAACCACTGTGGTATATAGTATGTAGTATGATAGAATCTGTAGCTGAAGTGAGGGGAGGAGCTAAGAGACTGCTTAGCTTGGAATTGCTGAAGGGGAGGAAGTGGTAGAGAGCAGACCCACCTTAAACCTTGGAGTGCTTATCTAGTTGTTCTCTAGTGGGTGCAGTTTGGAAAGATTCTTTTGAATAAACAAGTAGCAATAAAAATACTACTGTGATCAACTTCTTGAATCCATTATGTTTATAATGGATGGATGTAAAAATTAATAGATACGTTAAACACACACACATATACATTCCTGACATAAACTGCGCAATGAGTCCAAATACATAGTAGTAAAAAGAGGACGCACAGCAATGTTTAATATTATGCAGTAGAGAGAAATTTTAAAACATATTTAGTTTGTTGAGCTATTTTAATAACTCCTTTTTTCTACAGCTCAGGACAATATATATTTGAGATATATGGAAAACAGTTTTTGAAAATATATCTCGTAGTCAATAAGAACTATTTAAGCCTAGTAGTGATATAAGCTAATATGCAAGGATGTTGATCAATACTTGTTTGAGTCAGATGCAGCTGTTATTAAGGAATCCAGATTAATCCTTCCCTTCCCTTTGGGATGATCTCATTGTTCTTTTGTTGTAGGTGTTGTACCTTCAAATCAGTGTTGATTCCAGCAACTACCTGATTAGTCCCTGTAGTTTTTTTGACATTTTTTTTTCAGAAATGGTTTGCCATTGCCTTGTTCCTGGGGCTGAGAGACTGACCTAAGGTCTCATGGCTGGTTTTGGGTTCAAAGCAAGACCAGGTCTTCCAGGTTCTAATTTGGTACTTTAACCACCACACAAACTAGCTCTAAATACAGCAAGCATTGCTCATATATTGCCAGATACCTAGAAAGAATGGACGGTAAATGTTGGTGGGTATATATTATATGGTCAATGTTTTATAGGCTTAATCTTTTATTTTTTTAATGCTCATAAGTGGAATAATTGTGTTATCTTCTGTTATGGTAATAAATCCTGACATATAATTTAGGAGATAATACAGTGCTGTAGATATTTTGCAAATTATTGTCTGACTGTGGTATTTTAGGCCAGAATATAACATAATAGGATAACTTACTTAATTATACCTGGTGATTTCAACATCACATTATAACAGAATTCTTATTTCAGAAACTTTGTTATATGATGTATCAAAATCATTCAAAAATGAATTAGGTTTATAAATGCTAGCAGAAAATGAAAACATGTAAGATAGAATGGGATTTCTGCATTTTTTTTAAAAAAAAATCATTAATGTCCAAACCTGTTTAACTCAACAGGACGTATCTGTTTAGTTAGATTTGATATGAAAATGATGTCAAAGGTAGTGATAGTTTTCAGTCACTTTAGTTAAAAGGAACTAAGATGGTACCTGAAATTCATCTTTACATATTTAATAATAATAACAACAACAACAACAACAACAACAAAAACAACAACAACAACAACAACAAAAACAACAACAACAACAACAACAACAATAATAATAATAATAATAATAATAATAATAATAATAATAATAATAATAATAATAATAATAATAATAATAATAATAATAATAATAATAAAGTTGGAAGGGACTTTGGAGGTCATTGAGTCCAACCCCCTGCTCAGGCAGGAAACCCTACACCATTTCGGACAAATGGCTGTCCAGTTTCTTCTTAAAAACTTCCAGTGTTGGAGCATTCACTGTTTCTGGAGGCAGGTTGTTCCACTGGTTAATTGTTCTGTCAGGAAGTTTCTCCTTAGTTCTAAGTTGCTTCTCTCCTTGATTAGTTTCCATCCGTTGCTTCTTGTCCTGCCTTCCAGCGCTTTGGAGAATAGCTTAACTTCCTCTTCTTTGTGGCAGCCCCTGAGATATTGGAACACTTGCTATAAAAGCAGTTGTACAGATTTTTATTTCATATTTTCTCAGATGAAGTATGGCAGTATTGAATCCCTGGTTCAAATGCTGTAAGATTGCCTCTCAAGGAAGACATTTTTGCATGGGTAGGTTACTATAACTTGTCATTGATGCATAATGATATTCATAGGCCTCAGCTAATTTTTACAGTGTCGTGTTTTCTTCTCCCTATTTTTTTTCAGGTCAGAAGTGACCATTTGTAGAAATGCCTTGTCCATCAATATTTATTAATTAATATCATTTTGACTTTCCTTTTTAGCAATATTTACAAATAATTTCAAATAAATTGGTTTAATGAATTGAAGCATCCTCTGGAACAGAATTATTAAAAAATGGATATTTAAATTGTATCTGCCTTGACTTTTTTTAGTGCGCTTATAAACTTCCAAGCTTTTTTTCTCTACCATTTGCTCATGTTGAGTGTTTTTTGTTCTAGGCTTTTTTTTTAAAGAATAATAAATCATTGTTTTGTTGTTACAAAAAACCTCCAACATTTAAAATGTCAACTGTTGATTTGTAATTACAAGGACTCCCCCCCCCAAAAAAATGTAAACTCTCTACAAGAATCATTTTTAGCATTACGTTTGCAAGACCAATATGCAGATTGGCACTGAATATAGAGGATATTTCCAGTTCTATTTACCATCTTCTTTTAAGGACTTATTTCTAGGCAATTTCAACAGAGAACATGAGGTCTAGGACAGCTGGCCTGGTGGACTTTACCTAAAAATACAATTTTTCAAGGGCTGGCTTGCAATACCTCAAGGCCAACATATTATTAGCAGGCAATGTTCCATGATAAAACTACATTGTTCTTCCAAAGATGATTTAAGAGTGAACATTTAGAAACCAGGACATTAATGCATTACAAATCTGTAACACTCCATTTTTATTGCTTGACTATTTGATGCTTGGTTTTCCCATGGGAAAGAATCAGTGGTGTTTCCCCCTTAGCACCTTTTATTGCTGACAAATTTTTAAAAAGCTTTTAATCATTTGCTTATATTTCTTTAAAATGATTTCCTCCAATATCAATTTAACTAAATGTCCCATCTTTTGTTTTGTCAACTATTTTTAGCTCTTTACGATATAGCTTTGGGTCCTTATGATTAATTATTTATTCAGCTATATATATTCCCAAGAGGTTTTTTGGAAATAGTTAATAAAGTGGAATAAAAAAACAATAACCTAAATCTAACCAATACATAAAAAATATTCATATCAATGGAGCTTCTTTGGATGTGTGTGTGTGTTTATAAAAATTTTGAATTACTAATTAACATTGGAACTATTCTGGGGATCATCCTCATGGATCAGTCCTATTCCCTAAAATATAAGCAGCCATAATGTTTTGTCATTGTTATTGTTAACTCTGACCTGTTTTCCTAGCACTTTTGATATACTGTACATACTGTACTGTGTTCACATATCAAGCTGAACTCAAACTCTTTAAATCAGGGTTGTTGTTTTTTCAAACTTGACAACTTTAAGATGTGTGGACTTCTTCTAGAGTTGCCAAATTTGAAAAACACTGCTTTAAATCATTTGCTGGCTTCACATATAACATTGTCATAAACCATAATTTACCAAGTGTAATAAATGATTTCATATATTCTGTTAAATAAAACGTGTTTTAAAAATCAACACCGTGGCATAAACATATTTTAAAAATCAACATTATGGCATTTCCAGCAAATTAATTCATATGGCATGAAATCATACTTAGCTAGTTAAGGTAAATCTGTTGCCAAAAGTATATACAATTTACTCCCGGGTCATGCTTCTCACTTTGTAATCAGAGAAAAAATTGGAATGCTAATTAACTTACTAATTTGTTTTCTGCAAAGTGTGTTAATTGTCTCACAGTCATTCAACCGGAAAACTTAACTTCAGTCTGGAGGAAAAAAAAGGCAAATTGTATCACAATTTCCTCCAGTTCTCTTTTATACATATAGGTTCTGATACACAGTATGGGATTTTGGAGGTACTCACTGACACAAACCTTTATGCTTGCCAAGCTTCCTATTCTATTTGACTTTTTTTTTAAAAAAAACCCTGTTCATTGTAAGCAAAACAGCTGCAAAACACTATATGAATATCATTATGCATTTGTAAAACACTGTACCAGATGCCAATAGCATCTTCTTTTCTGAGAATTCTTTTGGATATCAGTAACATCTCTTGGAAAATAAAAATGATGAGTGAGATTATTTCACTGACAATGGCAAAAGTTAAAAAAAATATCCTAACCAATAATTTTCCAGAAATTTTCTTAAAATCCCAAATCAGCCCCATCATTTGTAATAAGTTGCATCCTGTAATAGAAGCTACCAATGTTCACACTAGGCAGCAGAAATTTGTTCACATGCACTGCTTATAATAGGTAGTGTAATATGACATGGTTCCTTTGCTGAAACTGAAGAGGGCACCTGCTGCAAATCATCAGGACCTGACAGATTACATCCCAGAGTTTTGAAGGAGCTGGCAGATGTTTTCTCAGAACCATTAAACCATATCTTTCAGAGATCCTGGACCACTGAGGAACTACCAGAGGACTGGAAAAGAGCTGATGTGATTCCTTTAAAAAAAGGGGGGGACATTTGGGAAACTACAGGCCAATCAGCCCAACATCAATACCTGTGAAGATCCTGGTAAAGATAATAAAAAAACAGATCTGCGAATATCTAGAAGCAAATAAGGTTATAACCAGAAGCCAACATAGGTTTATCTCATTCTTTGTTATTTAAGGCGCTGTCACAAAGAAGAGGGGGTAAACCTATTTTCCAAAGCACCAGAAGGCAAGACAAGAAACAATGGAGAGAAACAACCTAGAACTAAGGAGAACTTTCCTAACAGTGAGAACAATTAACCAGTGGAACGGCTTGCCTTCAGAAGTTGTGGATGCTTCATCACTGAAGGCTTTTAAGAAGAGACTGGACAACCACTTGTTTGAAAGGGTCTCCTGCTTGAGCAGGAGATTGGACTAAAAACTTCCAAGGACCCTTCCAAATCTATTATTCTGTATTCTGCATTCTATGTGGAAAATTATCTGGGAAGCTTATTATGGTAGAAATAAAAATCTAAAGTAGCTAAAATGAGGCTGAGAATTTAATTCTCTAGTGAGTGCTGCAAAAGAAGCCTTGAGAGTGCTTTCTCCCACCGCACCACCAGAAGGTCTTCCGGGCTTGGTGGCAGGACTATCCATGGTATACAGTGAGGCCAGGGAGCCATTCTGTCTCCAGTTTCAACACTTCAAAGGTTCTAAGGAACACCTGCATAGGGCTCACATCTCTTCACTTTCTTTGTATTGGATAAGCTGCAGGTACCACAAGGCAGTTGAACTGAGTTCAGACAAGTATCTTTGCGTTTTCTGCATTCTTTGTTACTGTCATGGTTCTGATAGATGAGACCAATTAAAGCAGAACTCCGAGGCTTGAGTTTTCCTCTAAGACAGGGGTGTCAAACTGCCGGCCCACGGGCCGGATGCGTCACAATGAAACCGCGCCCACCCCATTGCCGGCAATGGGGAAAAAGCTCCGATACATTGCGCGACATCATGTGATGTCACGAGTTTGACATGTCTGCTCTAAGAACATGTTCATTGGTTACAAAGTATCGGCATGGTCAAAAGTGAAACCAAGACTGAAGTTCCCTCCAAAAAGTTACATTATTACAAAGTTAAACATCCCACCCCAGTCCAATAGAATAGTTTGGCAGGCTTTCTAACATAAGGCTCACACACACACACACACACACACACACACACACACACACACACACACACCGGTCTAACAAACAGAAATGACCTTGGTTCCCATGGGACAGAGAATTGTTTAGACTAGCATAAAAACTCCATCGCCTTCCTCCCATTGTTGTGGCAACTGAAAACAAACAAGATGGCCTCAGCCAGGTTCATTGCAGAGTTGACAGTTACTTTGAAAACTTCAAACTTTTCTGGATTTATAAATCAAGCTACCAACACTTTATAACTTGCACTCCTTGGAAACAAAGCTTCAGGAGCGTTCATAGGTTGCTAGTGCAAAGGATTTGATTTGATTTGATCTGATTTGGTGGAAACCTAAATATAATGTTTTTAAATCAGCAACTGATTAATTTCTGTTGTGTTTCATAATGTGTCTCTAATATCAAACTGAAATTAATTGTTTTAGAAGTTATGTTTTATTTTTGGGCTCAACAATTTAGTTTTATGACTGGATTATTTTCTCCTCAATCATAGTAGCCAGAAAGAATAATGCATCTGTATTGTTTCGTTTCAGTGAGGAAAAAATCTTAAAATAATCTCAGAAGTCTTATATTAAATATATTTGACTTTCCAAATTATTCCACTTGTATCCACTGATATGTAACAGTTTGGTAATACCAGTAATCTTTATTTAGCAACAGTTTACAATTATGACAGTGATGATAAAGTAACTTTGGAACCAGTCCTTGCATTTGCAACCTTCACAGTTCTGTAAGCAAAGAAAGACAAAGTAACATCACAAACAGTCACAGTTTCACTTAGGAATCACTTTGCTTAACAACAGAGTTGCCAGTCCCAATTGTGGTTGCTTAATGAGGATTGGTATCTGTATGAGATGCATTTGATGAAAGCACACCAAATATGTTACAACATCTCACAGAAATAATTAGCTGAGATAAAAAATATTAGTTATATATGCTATTTATAGCACTGTTATTGAAGTTATGAGGCATGAAATGTATTTTTAGTTTCAGTTTGGCATGAATTAGTTAGAATGTTATCTCAATAACTTATTTTAATACATTTAAAAAAATTTCTCACCCAATCGTTTAATATTGAAAAGAACTGTCAGTTTATTAATAGTTGTCATCATAAACATGTTAATTTTGAAATAAGACCAAATAAGTTCAATGGGACTTATTCTAAAGTGATGATTCATAGAATGGCAGCCTTAGAAGAATTAATGTACTATTAACTAATACTTAAAAAATTACATAAAGAATAAATAAATAAATAAAATCCTAACTTCCCATCTTACAAACATTGCCTCTTCTAAAGTTTCACACTAAAGCTAATATTTCTTGTTACTTTGATATAACTTTTTCTAATAAATATATGCATGTAAAGCAAATCTGGAGAGATTTAAATGAGTAAATTGGAATGAGAGAGAATTAATGAGCCAATCTAAAATAATTAAGGACTCTATTGACCAAAGACTGTGGAGACTCAGCTTTGAATCTTTCTAAGCTATGACAACTCTTTAATAATAGCTAGTTTCTCTAAATCCAAATCAATCATAGTTTTGGGGAAAAAGTTTGGAGAATAGAGCTGTACTGTATATCTGATGGAGCCCCTGGAGGAAGGTTGAAAATAAAAATGATTATTTTGTTTTGTTGTCAGTGGGGAGAGAAGAGGCTCCAGAAATGGTTTGCTATCAGATTGGAAGAAATAAATCTAAATCATAATTGCAAGTAATATTCAGACTGAAATTGTTTGCCTACTATCTCTGTAGTGTAGCAGCATAAACTGTACTGCCTTAAACTCATCTTTTTACCATCTCTTCTTTCACTAGGAAAGGTGTGTAAATAATTAACAGGTTGTTGTATATCTTTCTGCCAAACTATTGTTCCCAGATTCAAATACAGACAAATTCAGGTAGCTTGCTGTCAAATTCAGGAAGTCCCATGAACAGAACAGGTTGTATCAGGTGCCATATTAAAACCAAGAACACAATGCAACGTCAAAGAATTCATATCAGAACAAACAGTGGTGAAGAGTTGTAATAAAAGAATACAATTTAAAATTTCAAGTATGTAGAGGATATGCTATTCACAATAAGAATTCATATGTTTGCGATGTGTTGATTCCAGCAATTAACTGAGTTATAGAATATGTTTATAATCTGTGCTGTTCCTGCCCTTCCTTCATTCCACCTTTGGGTCCAATTTGGATCACTTCCAAAGGTGTATGTAGGGAAAGTTCAGTGTGGGAAGAGGGGCTAAAGATGAAAACAGTGTCATACCACCTCACCTGCATGGGCATCATGATCCACATGCAAATACTGTGAGGGGCAGAGCTTGTGTTATGATGGTGTGATAATGAGGGTGACATTTTGATGAAAGCATTGGGTTCTACAGATGCCTCTCATCCCCCCTCTCTCTTTCACACACACACACACACACACACACACACATCTTTTGGCTTTCAGCACTTATGTACCATTGCTCTTATGGACTCAGGATCAGTCAGTACACATGTTTTTTCAGCTATTCTCAGATAGATATCAATGTTTTCTGAACTTCCTCATCTGAAGAAGAGATTTATTTTATGGCCTGAAGAAGAGATTGATTTATTTAAGAAGAGTTTATTCTACGATGTTATGACTTTAAATTCTTATGAAATAGATAGAAGTTTGTAATAGATATATCAATATCCAGTTACCAATGGGGGCCATAAAATGGGGATCTATCACTAGTAAATAAAAGCCAAGAGTAGCATATAGAGTATGCAAGCATCGAATATTTAGTGAACAGAATTTCAGCTTATCCACTATAAAATGCATAACAAAACGTCTATAAATAGTTGTTTGAGGATCTGTCATGTTGAAATGAGGTAAAATTTAGAGACTAAGGATTGTTCCTCTTGTTCATAGGTTATATTTTTTAAATGACTAACACGATCTTTAGATTTATTCAGAGAATTGCTTTGCAGAAATAAGATCAGAAGCAATATAGAAAGATGAATCAACAATACAAACCAACTACAGCAATTCTAAAAGAAGTTGGATTGCAGAATGACAAGGGCATTGAGCCATAGGCAGCAATTAATGCAGTAAGAAATCCCAAAGTACAAACATTTCTATCCTGAGTAATCTGTTGCTGTTTATTATAGAGAAAGCAAATGGAAACAAAATTCATTAAGACCCTAAGGTTTTTTTGGTGTTTTTTTTTACGAATTCCTATCTCTCTAACCTTGAGCAACAACATTTTACAAAAAACAAATTATATAGTGTTCCTGATTTGTCTTTTATCACTCTGTCTCTCTCTTTATTATAATAGTAGTCAGAATTAAAAATGTTGTATTAGTTAATTAGTAATTAGAGCATTAAAGAAAGCAACTTTATTTTTGTCAATATAACTCAAGAGTTAAAAAAAACAATTCTATATCAAAGGAGTTTGATATCCCTTCCATTTTTTATCTAGCAATTTTTCTTAAATGCACTAGTAACAGCATTTGAAAAAAAATATCACTAATCATAGTTATGGCTGAAGGAATTATAATAATTCTAAAGGGATTATTGTCACATTGTAACGTTTTGAACAACATGTACTGAGAACTGTTCTGTGTGTACCACAGCTTTACACATAATAAGACTATGCTACTGATCTTCCATTTATTTGAATTCTACATGGAGTAATGTACTTAAAAACACAGTTTATTTATTAGGCTATATATTTACTGAAAATCCTGTTATGAGGTGAGCTATGATTCTCCAATCTAACTGTGTATACTAGCAACTCAAATATGAAACAACATGTCACAACTTGAAATTTGTATATCCTAGCTCACACAGTTTTGCTAATGTTAAAGAGCACTAAGAAATATATTAGAAGCCTAAATTGAAATGCAGGATTATGTACAGCAGTGTGTACTGAATCAAACTAAACACAACATTTTCTGAGAATAAATAGGAAAATTCAAAACAGTATCTGTAGGGAACACAAGCTGTCATCAAGCTACAATGATGGCCTTTTTTGTCTATTACCCAATACAATATTCTTTATATGGGCTGTACAGGTAATGCCATTGCTGGGAGCTCAGTAAAATGGTATGAATTGTATAATACAGGTGGGAAATGCATAGTAATATGTACTGAATCAAAATAAACACATGGAAAAATGTAGGAAATTTAGGTTGGAAGTAGCTAGGGATGTTTTTTGGGGTTTTTTTAGAATATATTGCGCTGTCTTGGCCTGTCCCTGAGCACTAATAATGCTAACAGTGCTTGGATTCAAGTTTGTGGGGGACAGCACTGTTCCATGAATGGGTCTATCAGGAATTTTAAGTTAAAATTTCACTGTACCATGTGCAGTACAGTCAGAACAATGGGAATCCCAGAACACCTCATTGTCTTAATAAGAAATTTATATACAGCATGGATAAAATGTGAAGCAGTTTGACAAGGCTGTATATTCTTTATTTATTTATTCTCTCTCTCTCTCTCTCTCTCTCTCTCTCTCTCTCTCTCTCTCTCTGTGTGTGTGTGTGTGTGTGTGTGTGTGTGTGTGTGTATGGAAGCTGGATTGGAATATGATGAGCATGGTTTCAAAATTGGAAGAAGAAACATCAGTAATGTGGGCTGTGCCAATGACAATGTCCTTATAATCAAAAATTTCTTTTTTTCCCTTTTTATTGTTATAGATCTTAATATCATATTGTCTTGATACAATGATGTAATACTGTGTTAATTTAAAATTATTAGCATTCTATTATTTAGGTAGCTCAGAATGTTAAGAGCAGAGAAGAAAAATGTATCCTTTCAATATTAATAACAGTTTGGAATATCAATATTACAAAGAATTGTTTGATTTTTTTTTCATTCAGAGTTGAATACAACAACTGTGTTGTTATATATTCATATAACATATAACAAGAACTGTTGCAAATTTGATCAGAGTATTTGTGGTGTAATAAGTTCAGATCTTAATATATAAAATGTTAATAATGAAAAAAATAGATAAATGAAGGAAATTCAACAAGGAGTAATACAGTATACCCAAAAATGGGGGGGGGGAGAGAAAGAAGTAAAAAAAAAAACCTATTAAATGTCTAACTATCCCTCTTTTATATCTTTGCTGCTTTACAATATTTATTGACATTTAGGTCTTCTTAGAAGTCCTGCAGCGTTTCCCATGCTATATGATAAGTTGTATGTTGAATGTATAGGAACTGGCAAGATCTTTTCTAACATGGCATTCAGAATGTTAAAAATCTTTCCTGAAAAGCTTATTAGTTTATCTTTTATTGCCAAAGAGTCTTTTTGTGAAATTTTAGTGATAATTTGAATTTCTTGTCTTTATGTTGAATTGTTTGTTTCTTGGCTATATTGTATAAAACCATTTATTGTTATGTGGACTATTTCTATTGATTTTTATGTATTGAATATTGTGTTTTGCAAACCACGCTGAATGTAATTATTATTGGAAGTGTTCTTAACGTTATTGCTATTTAAAGCTATTTAAATAGCTTTAAATAGCAATAATGTTAAGAACACTTCCAATAATTCTCATATTACATTAGAAAAGGGAAGGGACAGAGATATTCCATGCATGATTAACTACCAAGATCTCATTTAAAGCAAATGTTCTGCCCTATCACATTTAACACAATCTTAGTAGTATGGAAACCATTAAGATATATTTCATGATAACATTAAAGGAAATTTCCAAACTCTTATATTCTGGAATCTTGTATTTGCTCTTTTTCCATTCTATTGATAAAGATCTAATAAAGGAATGATTTGTTCTGACTTTCATAACATATGTAAATTAAAAGAAAACCTTATTGTTGAGACATGACTGCCTTATGGTATGAATGAATGAAAGTGGGTTTTTTAAATCTTATTGCCCAAGTGGTTTTCGTCAATCACCCCTCTCCACGCTAGATAAATAGGTTCAAGAGCTCCACATATTTGCTCAATGTTAATATATTTAATAAGACATGCACACAAACACAGATAAACAATACTGAGGTGTTGCTAAATATAGTGAAGCTATACTGATAAACAGTATAGAAAAACTGAAGCTAAGATCTTACACTTTCTGCAGGATGTTTGTTTGTTTATTATTTTTATTCCCACCTTTATTATTTTTACAAATAACTCAAGCTGGTGTACATATCCAACATAACCAGGGCTTTTTTTCTCAGAGAAAAGGTGGTGGAACTCACCTCCCTCCCCTGGCCACGCCCCCACCCAAACCTGGCCCCGCCCTCCTCTGCTCCAGTCCGCCTGCTGATTGGCGCCCGAACGGCAGCATGTTGGCCAGCGTCCTCTTCTCCACCTTCAGCTTTTGCTCTGAGAAGCCGCGCGCGTTTGGCTTTGAGGGCGCCGGCGTGAGAGCCTCTGGATTCTCTGCCGCTTCTTGCTCGGGCAGGGTCGCCTAGGAAACGGGCCAGGGGCGC
>NW_015386615.1:373492-392162 GCF_001527695.2 Protobothrops mucrosquamatus | reverse complement strand
CAAACATTGCTGTTTTTAATAGTCATGCCTGTTTTATTCACATTTCAGTGATGAAGTGAAAACATTGTAAGAAGTACCCTGACATGTCTCATTAATTTTAATTTGGAATGGATTAAAATACAACATGGTCAAAGGCTATGTAGATGAATATCAATATTTCAAAAAGGGATTCAATTTTTATTGAAAGTGACACATTTTTAAAAATGGAATAATTAAGTTTTTAATCTCAAGGAATCAGGAAACATTCTCATGAAATATCTTTTGGTTCCAAATTAGGATTATGTAATTTTCCTCTGCTGGGCTTTCTGGACTGTAATAATAGCAGCAGAAAAAAAGGAGGGAGGGAGGAAGAGAAATTGAAAAGCAGATGATGAAAAAAGCATAAAAAGGACAATGAGAGTTAATTTTAATATTGGCTGAAAAACAGTCGGGCCATTAGAAGGTGCAAAAGTGAGAGGGCTCCTCATGGAGGATACATAGAAATTACAGGGGAATCAAATTCTTCACAGCTACCCTTTACTAGAGAAGATACAGGATGGGGAGAGAGAGAATGGAGAGTAATGAAATGTTCTTCCTCCCAACTTCACCATACACTTGGGTCAGGCATCTTCTAGTCAAGCTAATCAGAAACAGTTTTAACAGAAAAAAGGACACTCTTATTCATACTGCACTTAATTAACCTGTGGAATTCATTACCCTAAGAAGTGATGATGGCCACTAACTTGAATGAGTTTAAAGGGATCGGATGACAGATTTATGAATGGCTCTTAATCTTGAAGATTTATGGTTGGAAAGCATCTCAATGGAATTTGATTAGCTTCTATAACAAAAAAACAAACAAAAAAAAAACAGCAGACTAAGAGGAGCCTTGATGAGATCCAACAGAGCTGTTCTTATAACAAATAAGCCTAATTTTTCCTCGGCCAGATTTATTGTCACTGCTGTCCCTATAGAATGCTATTAATATGGACAGAGTTGGATCTGCCTGAGCTAACGTATGTTCTATGCATAGAAAATATCATATGTTCTATGATACATATTTTTACCAAGGGATGTTTGATTCCTGATATCTCCTGATAAAAACAAAGGTGGACAATGGATAAGACTTCATATTGAAGCTGTCAATTTTTATACCCCGGGAGAGCCCAGTGAATCAATAATATTGAACTATATCAGAATGAGCAACATTGTAGTCTCAATTTCCTCTCCTCTCCTCTCCTCTCCCCTCCCCTCTCCTCTCCCCTCCAATCCCCTCCCCTCCCCTCCCTCATCTTCCAAGGGCTGAAGTGGACATGATACATAAGTAGTGATATAATAAAGTCACCAAAATGGGCAAGCTTTACCATTTAACCTTTGTTTGGTGAAAGGATGGGGCCCTTTCAGGAGCAAAACTGATAAGTGAAGTATATGAATATTTAATGAAATAATTTTGTCCCCTTTTTAAAATCAGGTTGTCATATTTTGATATCATGTTCTATAACTATTCTGGAAGTAGTAAAAATGGATTTGGGAGATACTTGCATCCCATAGCCTGAAGGTTGCCACTCTTTTTACTGGCTTAGCAGTGCCCAGACATTTTAAGATTGTTTCATGTGTACAGGTAGTCCTTAACTTACCACCATGTTTAGGACTGGAATTTCAGACACTAAGCAAAGCAGTCGTTAAATGAGTTATCATGCGACTGGACCCAGTTTTATGATGATTTTTACTATGGTTGCTCAGTCAGTTATTGCAATCATTATGCAAATCATATGGATGTTAAATGAATCACACAGATGTTAAGGGAATCCAGTTTCTCCAATTGATTTTTGCTTGTCGGAATCTGGCTGTGAAGGTCACAAATTGTGACCACATGACCAATAGATGCTACAACTGTCAGAAATGCAAGCCCAAATCACATGACTACAGAGTGTATGCAGCAGTTGTAACTTTGAGGACAAGTCACAGATCACTTTTTTTCCAAGACTATTGTAACTTCAAACTGTCATTAAAGAAACAGTTGTAAGTTGAGGACTACCTGTATTATTATTATTACTTAAAATGCTTACAATATATAAATAATATATCTATCTATAATATAAAAAACTATTAACAGAATATCAGAGAAAAAGGAAATGTAATATTCATATAAAGAATTTGTTGATCAGCAATTTCTAACGAAAAGCTGGAATTAGGGAAGGATCAAAGAGCAATGGGCATAACAACAAAACTCCTTGTAATTCTGGAAAACACGAAATAAAAAACCCTGATAATTAATAGCTATATCTAGTATCCTGCAAATACAAGGAATCAGAAGGAAGACTTCAGATTCTAAGTGAAATATGAAAAGTGAAAAATGCAGAAGAAAATGTTTCTTAAGTTTATAGTGCCACAAACCATTTTATGCTTGAATTGATCCTGGAAATAAATGGTTGGGTAGAGCAAATCAGTTGCAGTGTATACTCAGTGCTTAGCCCCTGGCAATATTCCAACCCATGAAAGTATATTTTGCACTTGTTTTAAGTTCCTCACTGCTTTTTCAAAGGCCATTCTGGGTAGAAAACTTTCATCTCCATACACAGAGAGTGGAGGTTTCCATTCTATCATGTTACTGCTGACTGTAAAGTATTTATATAGAGCTATAAGTTTCTAATGATCATTTTTGTGACAAGTTGACCAATCAGGCTTGACATAGAATGTTTCAAGAAAATGGAAAAATACTATGTGAAAATACTATATTAGGAAGTGACAACTCATTGGCCATCTGAGTTGAACAAAGCACGGTGCACACTAAATGGGTAAATCAGCAGGCATCTGGATTGCATCAGCCATAATCGAGGGTCACATTTCCTTAGAAGAAATAATGTCTCTGCCTGTTTACAACTTAGATCTTTTACATCTAGGAGGGAAATAAACCCTCTGAAGCCCTTATGAGTAAATCCCCTGTCAGAGGAATCCTACCTTCATTATTTGTGCATGAAGAGCTTGCTAATGCCACATGTCAGTCAAACCTAGAAAAGGATAAAAAGGAACTCTTATGCAAACACATTGGGATACAGAATAACAGAATTGGAAGTGACCTTTGAGGCCTTCTACTCCAGCCCTCTGCTCAGTCAGAGACCCTGTGCCATTGTCTTCTTAAAAACTTCCAGTGATGGAACACCCACAAGTTCTGAAGGCAACTTGATTAATTGTTCTCACTGTCAAGAAAATTTCTCCCTAGTTCTACATTGAATCTGTCCTTGATAAATTTCCATCCATAACTTCTTGTCCTGCCTCCAGGTGCTTTGGAGGTCAACTCCCTCTGTGACAGCCCCTCAAATATTGGAAGACTATTATATGTCACCTCTATCTAGTCCTTCTCTTTATTCCCAGTTCCTGCAACTGTTCCTTGGATGTTTCATCCTTCAGTCTTTGTTACTCTTTTCTGCACACATTTTTTTTAATCATGGTGACAAAAACTGGATGCAATATTCCAAGTGTGGCCTCACCAGTACAGTATAAAATGGCACAGACACTTCAAGTGAACTCGATGCTATCCCTCTGTTGATGGGACTGCATTGGACTTTTTGGCAGCTGCAGCACAACGCTGATTCACGTGCACATGCTGACTGACACATGTTCTAAGAAGGATGCATAACATGACAGCCCAAGGAAAAATATCTCTGTCAGATTCCAGGACTGTGCTCATCTGGATAAAACCTAAGTGCAAATTGATGTCGGGTTAGACTGAAAATTTAAAAGGTTTTGATTTACATGTTGGTATGCGGTATCAACATTTTCTTAGAGCAATTCTTTTGTGTTATCTGAATATTTTACTTTTTGGGTGTATTTTTCATATGTTGTGTTAAATTCTCACTGAAAATGTAAATGATCCCTTTTCTTTCAATTGATTTCCTTTTTCCTGAACATTATTTAGTATGGGTAGTAAGTAATCCTCATACTGAACCCAGAAGCAATCCAATTCATCAGACCCTATAGTAAGTTTCTTCATTTCATTTCAGATGGACCCTGGTTAATAATAATAATAATAATAATAATAATAATAATAATAATAATAATAATAATAATAATAATAATAATAATAATAATAATAATAATAATAATAATAAAGTTGGAAGGGACCTTGGAGATCATCTAGTCCAACCCCCTGCTCAGTCAGGAAACCCTATACCATTTCAGACAAATGGCTGTCCAGTCTCTTCTTAAAAACTTCCAGTGTTGGAGCATTCACCGCTTCTGGAGGCAGGTTATTCCACTGGTTAATTGTTCTAACTGTCAGGAAGTTTCTCCTTAGTTCTAGGTTGCTTCTCTCTTTGGTTAGTTTCCACCCGTTGCTTCTTGTCCTGCCTTCAGGCGCTTTGGAAAATAGCTTGACTCCCTCTTCTTTGTGGCAGCCTTTGAGATACTGGAACACTGCTATCATGTCCCCCCTCGTCCTTCTCTTCATTAAACTAGACATTCCCAATTCCAGCAGCCTTTCCTTATATGCTTTAGCCTCCAGTCCCCTATATTCTCTTGTTCTGAGCTTATCCATGAAATACTCAGTTTCCTATAAAATGGGATGGGGGCCTGTACTATCACCCCTTGAACCTGACAAGTATTTGATTTCTGAAGAATTTTGTTAGGCTCAAGCCAACCTATTTGTGCTGAAATGTGTGTATTCACAAAGCCTGCCAAATGCTGGAATGAAAAAGCAAACAAGGTGCAACCTCTAGAGGAGTGTGCCAGCTGCAGAAGTAAGATATACTTGATAATATAAAACATACTAACACATAAATCTAAAATAGTAACAGGACAATCTAAGAAAATACATGATTCAGTTTAAAGGACATTTAACTGACTCACCGAATTTAATCTTTGGATCAAATCTCCAACACATCAGAGCATATCAGATGCCACTGAATGTGTCAAAAAAATTGGAAGGTGATTTGCTGATTCCGCAGATTTTCTGTTGCTGTTTGACTTTGCAGAACTTCCAAACAATTTTGTTGTAGCTTTCCTTCTGCTATATGGACAAAGCTGAATTTGGAGCAGGAGGTAGATGCTGAATGATGCTATGGGCTCCTTGATAGTGACACGTGTAGCCTGTTGGCCAGTTTAACACATCAGAAAATTGCATGCCCGTGCAGGGGGAGAACTAGAGAATATTTGAGTTATAATCCCTCTGTTTGTATGTCATCTTCATGCTAAAATTTGACTAGGTATATTTCTTCAAAAAGAAAAAAAGAGAGACTCAAATAATTCATCCTCTAGGGCTATGCAAAGCTTTAAAGATTACGTAGGTTTGATTGAAACTTCAGTTGAATCACTGCATTAAAGCAGAAGAACAAATTGAAACAAAATTCTAATACAGGAAATCAAAGCAGCCTTGGGAAACACTTCACAGATTTGACTGCTTTTCTTCTGCTTCTGTAATTGAATAAAAGAGGTTGAATGAAATGTAATGCCTCCAGTGTTATAAGTGATTGACAGATGACAGCAACTAGTACACTAGAAGCACTGACAAATTCTTTAACAACTTGTCTTTCACTTGGCAGGAAGTTGCTATGAGAAAAGGCTGTGTTGCGGTAGTTCATGAAATGGAAGCCTTCAGTTCTTACTGATCAATATTCTTTAAACAATGTGATGTGATCAACTTTTTAACTTCCAAATGTATCCCTCCAACTGCAATTCCTTGCTGAAAGCAGGCCGTTTACAGGGATGCCTATGTTAACTGAATACTATCCATTTGTTTGTTTGTCAATTTCTACAGCCACCCATCTTAGTCAATGATTCTGGGCAGCTTACAATTCAAAACCTATATTACAATTAAAATATTAAAATATTTTAAATATTCTACAACAATAAAAAACAATAAAGGAATCCAAAATAAATATACATAGCAATGAATATTCTTGGCCAGTTAACAATCCAGCAGGATCCAATCTGGGTCAATCACCGGGACCAGAAGTTTGGTCTTCCGAACTTTTGGACTTGTGCTGGAGCCCATCTTCAGGGAACTTCTCTGTAGCAGGTTCTAGAGAGAGGGAGAGAACTGCAGCTAGAGAGAGAGAGAGAGAGAACTGCTAGAGAGAAGTTTCCTGAAGTTCCCTCCAGCATGAGTTCGTAAGCTAGGAAGACAAAACCTTCATCCTGGGACACATATATTCACCTTCATTCAAGTTAGAAATTCAGCCAGGAAACAGGACCCTTAACACATTCAGCATGCCAGGATTGGGAACATAGCTAGGATTTTAGGGACTTATGAAAGGTTAGCAGGATGGTTGGGGCCATTCTAATCTCTGAAGAAAGGATGTTCCACAGAGCAGGAACCACTGTAGAAAAAGCATGTCTTCTAGTTCCCATCAGCCCATATACTTTGGCTGATGGGATCTGCAGCATGCCCTAGATAGGAGGGGCAGAGACTCTTGGATCCCTTAGATACACCAGTCCCAAACCATGTACGTCTTTAAAGGTGAGCACCAGCACCTTGAATTGCATCCCAGAAACACACTGGTAACCAGTGCAGCTCATGCAGAAATGGTGTTACATGTGCCATGTGTCTGGTACTCTTTAGTACCTGCACAGCTGCATTCTGCACCAATTAAAGTTTCTGAATGATCTGCAGGACAGCCCCATGTAGAGCGTGTTTGTCTAAATGAGAGGTTACAAGGGCTTGAGTTACTGTGAATGGGGCATCCTGGTCCAGGTGTAGGGGCAACTGACGCACCACCGAAAAGTATGCAAAGGTCCTCCTACCCATGACTGCTACCTGCTCTTTGAGCAAGTCTAGGAGGACCCCCACACTGCACACCAGGTCTGTCTGAGGTAGTGCAACCCCCTCCAGAACCAAAAATGGAAGAACATTGTCTCCAAAGAGTCCAAATTGCTGAACTAAAATAATTACCCTCTTTGTGACTTGGGTGATCAATAATAAACTATTTGTGACAGCAGTGGCAGGTTTCACATGTGAAAGACTGATGAAGTGAGGATAATTTTTGGATCACAAAGAGAAATTGCTTTCAAACTTATCATTTCATAGGAATGTGTGGGTCACATTATTGATGTCCTTCAGTATCAGAAGGTTTGTAGAAGACGAGTTCCTTCTATGCTTATTGTGGCAGAAATAAAAGCTTTAGGAGCTGAAATCTGCCAGCAATATTTCTCACATTATGAGAGCGAAAGTGAGGAATTTTCTCATGGCATCCTGATGGCTGACAAAATATGAAATCAACATTAAGACCAAGAAATGAATCATCAGTTCATGAAATATTATCACCAAGCTTTATTTGCAGAAAAATAATGAAAAATCCAGGCTTTGTCAGAAAAGCTCGTGATTACAGTTGTCTTCTTCTTCTTGTTGTGCCATATCCGTTATCGGACGTTGGCGATCATGTTGGTGATCCTGTTTTTATCAGCAGCCGCACGAAAAAGTGCTGCTGAGTTTTGTCCAAACCAGTCCCTTAGATTTTGAAGCCACGATGTTCTTCTTCTGCCTGGACCTCATTTGCCTTCAATCTTTCCCTGGAGGATTAAATGGAGTATGCCGTATTTTACTGAGTGTCACATGTCCGAAATATTCTAATTTTCGTTTTTTAATTGTTTTGATGATTTCCCTTGTCTTTCCCAGGCGGCTTATCACCTCCTCATTTCTGATCTTGTCAACCCAGCTTATATACGTAACAGCCACCTGTAAATCCACATTTCAAATATTTCTAGTCTCTTCAGGTGGCCTTCTGTCAGAGACCATCTCTCTACTCCATAGAGCAGGATAGAAAAAATATAGCATCTGACAAGCCTGATTTTCAGTCTTAGGCTTATGTCGTGACTGCAGAAGACCTTTTTCATTTTGAAGAATGCTCTTCGAGCTTTTTCTATCCTTGTCTTTACTTCAACGGTCATGTCCCAGCTTTCATGTAAATTGGAACTGAGGTGCGTGATCCTTTCAACTTACAGTTGTACTGAGACACAAATAATTTTATTCCTTGAACCCAACACCAATATGAAGTCAGAGCATTACATTGCAACATTCAAATGTTGAAACAATGATTAAGCAGAAGTCGGAAATACAAAAAGAACATTTTATTGTGATATGACAACACTGGACTTCACATCTCACAAACTAGTCAAGAGGCATTTTAAAAGTTGGATTTCAGGAACCACACCATACAGATTTGGCTCCCTGTATATTGGAAGAAATATCTTTGGGGGTCATATGTTTGACTGAAGTGAAGAGGTAGAAAGGGCTGTCAGGACCCAACTGAAGAGAAAGTGTTGAGTTCTTTTGTGATGGTTTAAATAGCTTTTCTACTACTTGTGATTTTTTGTTTTGTTTTGAGAAGTAAATAGAAATGACAAAAGATCTGATTTCACAGATTATTTTCCTGTTCTGTTTGTGATAATGTCCCTACTGAAACTAAAATTATGGAGCTGGGCGCATTACTTTTCATTGAGCCCTCATATAATGTTGCAGCTTCATTTCATTCCACGGAGAATGCTGACAGGATGAGTTGAATGATGTGATGGCCTCCGTGACATTAAAATAAAAGCCGGCCCATGAATGTTATCACCTCATTAAACTCTCTGCCTATCAGAGCTCTTTGGTGATGGCGAGTTTAACATTGCTTTAGGGTTCATTCACTTTCATAGCTTTCAATTTCTCTAATGTAATTGTCACAGGCTTTAACTTCTTTCTCTGGTGTCAATTGAATGTTGCGCTTATTTGGTGGTCCTGTCAACACAACTGAGAATTCAATTCAGCCCTCAACACTCCGAGTATGGATTCAAGGCATATCAGTCCTCTGTGCACTCTTGGATGAAATCTTGCTTTTATCTTCTGTATGATTGGATCACCATCAAAGCTGACACCAGCCAGAGCACAGACAAACTCAAAGAAGTAGGGCAAGTTTGGAAGATGTGGAGAGATGTGGTCCATAGAATCGCCAAGGGTCAGACATAACTGAATGGATAACATCATCATCATGATTGGGATAGTTTTAAGACTCTGAACAATGAATGGATGGATGCTAGGTTAACATGTTAAGGCACTAGGCAAAATCTAATTAGTACTAAAGCTTTTGCTGTCATTATCTTTAATGGTTTCTCCAAGGAATGGGAATGCTATGGCATCAACATCAGCAGAAATATTACATTGTGCAAGTTTTATATTCCTTCTCTGTTGGTCAAGAGAGGACACCAAAGGTAGTCAGGATATGACAAGGAGGAGGAGAGAGGCAGAAATGGAATATGTTGCCAACACTAGTTACTGCTGGAGTTGCTCAGCACAATAATGCTTGCCTTCAACAACAAGAACTCAACAGAGAAGGAACAAGACAAATGTAAAACTTGCATGATGTAATATTTCTGATGTTGTTGGTGCTATGGTCAAAGTTTGCATTCCCATTCCTTGGAGAAATCACAAATTTCTTTCGTATGAAGAGAAAGGTCAGAATAGGCAATTTGCAACTTTTATCTAATGAGTTCATCAATTTACATATGAACCTATTATAAGCACGTTCAGGAAGGGGATCAGAGAATTTTAGGGTGTCTTCCAAATGACATCTTTGATGCCAAAGAAGACCTTCCAGTGAGGAACTAAAGGAATCCTTCTTTGATTAAAAGATAACGGTTTCCCACTCCAGTCATGTCCAACTCTAGGGCATGGTGCTCTGTTTCATGGCCAAGGGAACCAGCATTGCCTGAAGACATTTTCCTTGGTCACTTGGCCAGCATTATTCAAGGGCAAATCCACTACCACATCACACATTTAATGTCAATCCCCAACCAGGAATCCTCAAAACAGTATAGAATTGAGAATGGTTATACTCATAATGATAGATGGATGGATGGATGGATGGATGGATGGATGGATGGATGGATGGATGGATGGAAGGAAGGAAGGAAGGAAGGAAGGAACATTGGTTTCCGATGCTCCTCGCCAGTAGGGAAGCCAATTTGACGTTGCTCCCGCTCCCACTGCTTTCTGCTTCTTTCTGTTTCTCTGTTTAGCTAAGAAAATATCTCTGAAATGATGACCCAACAGGACACCGGTTATCTAATACTTACTGTTTCTAAGAAAGGATTGGGGAAGTGGCAAGAATATGAATGCCTCTTTGTCTCTGCCCGCCTCTTTTTTCCAGCCTACATAGAAACTCTTTCATTGTCAAGACTGGTTAAAGACCATAACAAAGATATTTGATCTGATAATGTATCATATCTTTATGGCATTATATCTCACTATGCCAGACTATTTCTGCTATCTCTGCTAACTAAAGGCTGAAATTTCCAATCAGATAGGCGAATACTCCTAGTACAGCACAACATCAGTGAACAAAGGCAGCAACTGTATATTAGTCCAAAAAAGCAATTGGCATTCTTAAATTGTCATGCCAAACCTGAAACCCCAGAAGATCAGTGGAAAAATAAAACTTTTTTTTTATAATAGTTAAAGTTTTTGTTTCAATTTGGAGTGGGACACTTTTTGTATACGTTCAACCAGCACAACCTATTCTCTTTGCTGAAATAATTTGAAAGCTGTTGCTTTCACTACATTAAAAGACTTGAAGAGGGCATATTTTAAAATATATTGCACTGAAAATTCTTGAATATATGTTACTAAGAGGTACCACTTTTGGTGCCCTATCAAGAGTCTACCAAGAGTCTACCAGATCCTCTATTTTCATCCCATTTTGTAAAAACAAAACAAAAAGAAAAGAAAAATGAAGCAGCTGTAACTGTTTTGAAACATATATCACCCTCTCTCAGTGAGACAAAACAGTTTGCAGAAATACATCATACTGTCTGTGCAAAGTGACAAGGCAGTGCCATCATCTAGAAAACAGGGCTATAGTGCAAAAGTCATTTATATTGAGCAATGTGATGGCTCCACTAGTTAATATCTTGGTGCTCCTTTGCAGACTTGTACTGCACAGTCCTTACTAATAATAAATATCATTCTTATCATCCCTAGCATTTTATCATTTTTTGGCAAAATATTTTATAGAAATGGACTACATGAGATTATTGGAATGCATAACTAGCTACTGGTATGCTAATGGCAGCTTTAAGGTACTGTATTTTCATCAATAATATAAGATAATATTGTGCAAGCATATAAGTGAATTGCCAGCTATTAATGTGTATTAGAATGATTAAAGATGAAAAAGTTGAGGTAGAAATAATACATGAGCTGGCATACGAAGTTTTGTTTCTGATACATCTACCTTGATGAATATAATCTAGAACAGAGGTCCCCAACCTTTTGGGCATCAGGGACCGGTTCTGTGGAGAATGGGTTTTTCGCAGACTGGAGGGGGCGTGGTTTCATGTACTGCCTGCATCCCACGGATGGGACTTTGCTTGTTTGTGCAGCCTGGTTGTTGGCATGCCACAGCCCAGTACCGGTCTATGGACTGGGGTTTGGGACCCCTGATCTAGGGCCATATTAAAATAATTGTTCTTATTTATCTCCACTGTCCTTTTTTTTTAGTTTTATATGTATTCCTGATTTTGCTAACATTATGTGGATTTAGTTTAATATCCACTAACACTTTAGTAAATTTTCAGATGGTGATTATATAAATTCTGTCTTTTCTTTCCAGACAAATATCTGCAGTTGGTTGTTTTTTGTCCAGATTATTTTTATTTTCTTTTGCAGAGGACATATGTGCAAATTGCTAGCCTGGCGGAATAATCATTGCAAAGGCAATGGCCATATCCTCTTGATAAAGGCAATTCAGGACAAACGGTTCCATAGATAAAAAATTAAAAGGAATGCATATGCGGTTTGGGTCTGTGGTGAGTCACTCGTTAGCATGTAATTGAAGTGTATTCATATAATTCATCATAGAAGAATGGCATTTCCTTAATTAAATTCAGATTGGTGCAGTTAAATTTTTTCTTGTCAGGGTAACAGTAAGATATTTATTCATTCAGTTGTGCAGGTAGTCCTCCATTTATAACCACTTGTTTAGTGACTGTTCAGAGTTACTGTCAACACTGCAACGATCTTGGCTGGAGCCATTTTTGCTTTGTTTTCTGTTGCCACAGTACTGGGAGGGGGGATGGGTGGTTTTAATGTTAGACTAAACAATATTTTGTCCCATGGGAATCAAGGTCATTGCTGCCTGATTTTTGGCGGGCTGAGCCTTCTGTTAGAAAGCCTGCCAAAGTATTCTATTGGGCAAGGTAGTTGATTACATCGTACTGGGGTGGAAAATTCAACTTTGTAACATTGTAACACTTTGGAGGGAACTCCAAACTTGGTTTCACTTTTGACCCTGCCGATACTTTGTAGCCAATAAACAAGTTATTTAAGGAAACCTCTTGCCTTGGAGTTCTGCTTTTGCTGGTCTCATCTATCGGAACCATAACATTTACTGTGGCACTGAAAAAAGGGATTTACAACTAATCCTTGTACCTACAACCTTTGCAGTATCCCCCCTGGTTATATGATTATATTTCACTTGCTTGACAACCAGCATGTATCTATGATGGTTGCAGCATCCCAGGGTCATGTGGTCGCCATTTGCAATCTTCCCAGCTGGCTTCTGACAAGCAAAGTCAATGGGGGAAATTGGATTTCTTAATGACTGCACGATTACACAATTAATGGTAGTTAACCCACTGCATATTGGAAATAATAATTGATCCTTAGTATACTTTCTTATTTTGGATGAGCTAATCATATTTACACTGCTAAGCATTGGCTGAATTAAATGTATATACTGATAAATATCCAGCTGGATGCTCAGAGCTTCCCTAGGAAGGAATTCAAATGGGCTGGTCAGTGTAAATTGTTTAAATGCTACTTGAGCAACTTATGCACTTCAAAGCAGATTTTACACTTACATTTAAAGCATTGCCCAACTCTATTCATTAGACAATGCATCCCATGTATCATTCCATGTATCATTAGAAACAAAAAAACCTTTACAAAGTGTAAAAAATGCTACTTCAAGTAACTTCAATATACCTTTGGTTTTAGATTTGATTGATACTGTGCAGTTCATCTACCCACTTTGAGTTCTGTTGAATTCAGCATGTGATTATGTAATTGTATACGATAATGTTGTATTGATCTATATAAATGCTGTATTTATAAAAAATGGATTTAAATGGGATTAGGTTGAGATAGGAATGTGAGCAGTCAGATGGGATATGCTGTTATTCCAAGCATTTTGCTATTTTAACAAAATAGGGTGGAGGTATCTTTACCTATGAGATTGATTCCATGTCACCTAAGAATATTAAACATGATATCCAAATTATATATGCAGCATGTTCTGATGTTAGCATATTCTTTTAACTAATGCATTCAGAAAATTACACCACTTTGCAATCTTCAAACTTTGCTGCAGTGGTAATTGAAAATGAATTTGAGAATTCTGACCCAACTTAACAAGGTTCCTATTTGCAGGAAGTGATCTTTCAAAGAGATGTCTAGCTTTCATTCTTCCTGGGATACTGGCAGGAGAAGGGGAGTTATATGTTTAGACTGAATTTGGCATTTTTATGCACTTAATAAGTCCTTTCCAAGGACCTGGGATAGGCAGATATTGTTTCATGATGTTAAAAGTATCATTGCAGAATGTAAGCTCTTCCAAGTAAAGCTGACCAATGGTGATTTTGTCAATGCCTATGGCAGGGGTAGGCAACCTTGGCTCTTTTATGACTTGTGGACTTCAACTCCCAGAATTCCTGAGCCAGCTGGGAGTTGAAGTCCATAAAAGAGCCAAGGTTGCCTACCCCTAACCTATGGTGTCCAAGTGTTGCTCCAGATGTTTTTGGATTTCAAGTAGTAATAGTATTAGCATTATTAGAATACTTTTATATACTTATATACTTTTATATAAGTAAATTAAACAATAAATAAATAAGTAAATTAAACAATTAAGCAATAATTAATCAAAATTATATATATTGTGTGAGTGTGTAAATGTGGTTTTTGGCCTTTCTACCGTTTTTAGGACAAAATTGGAAAATCATTTTCTTAAACTCGATCCTGTATGACAGCTAGGTCTATTTTCATAATTTCTTTCAGGCTGTTACCATTTTCCTCAAATTCCGGGTTTGCATTGATAAATCTCTTGATTCATTTTAGAATTGTTACTTGGATAAGTTGACTATTTTTATGTTTTAAAAACATTTATATAGATCATTCATATGGCCCTAAAACCTCTCTATTTTTATTTAAATATGCAAGCATATTCATCTTGGCATATTTACATACTGCATTTTTGCTTTTAAACCAGTAATGAATAACATCTATCAGTTCAAGGTCATAATACATTCCTCCTGGCATGTTGAGGGCTCTCCTACAAAAATTGGCAGGGTCAGGGGAACATTCTGAGAATGTTAAGTGTCTGTAAGTTGTAAAATTCAAATTCCTTCCCCTTAACAGCCTTCCAACTCCCCAAAAATGCAAAGGTCCTGTAGGAACTGCAGAAGAGATGCAGGCAGGTTACACTTCATGCCCCACTGCTTTAAAGGAATGAAGAACAGTGCATACAAGATTATGTTGCTATAAGATGTGCAATGTGGTAACAATAAAAGATTTATAGATTTTCCATTAACTAAAAAGGAATATTGCTGGGTGTACAACATGTTTTAAAAAATGCTGCACGAACTATGACGATGCAAAAATGGCCAAACACGAGTCCTGATGTTGGAATACAAATATGCAAGTCATGGTGTTTTCATCCTGAATTTCATCCACGTTTCTCACTGTAGCTCTCTGTGGATGGCTATTTCAATTTTATTTGGCTTATCTGAATTGGATGCAAGGCAGAATAAATGGGAAATCTGTACTTTTAAAGCTGTCAAAATAATAGTGACTATTAACATATTAGTGCCAGAGACAAATCATTCGGGATCATGAAAAAGGAGTGAATGTTTGCAAGAATAAAATCTTCAGAGCATTTGTATTTGGATTAAGTGTGCACAATGTTGTTGGAGCAAAAAAATAAATAAAAATAAAAATAGATGCAATTGGATCAACAAAGTCCCCCCATTCTCTAAAATGTTGAATTTCATTCCAGAAACATTGCAGGATTTTCATCCTAGCCCGAGATCCCATGAAGTTTGAAAAAATATTAACCATTAACTAGCCTGCACAATTGTTTTATTGTGTTTATATGGGTGTACTCCCTCATTTTTTGTTTTTATTTATATTGTCTTTAATTTAAGGAGTTTCAATAATTGAGATGTTATTTTAATTACTGGTTGTAGGGTGCTCAGTGTAGTGTATTGAGTATCCAAATTTGAGAAATTGGTTACTGAGATCTGTGTAGTAACAGTTAGAAGGCCACGTGGCCAACAAGCCAGACTTTCTGTCTACAGTCTACTTAGTATGCATTTAAGCGGGAGAATGCTGTGTTTCTATTGGCTGCCGCCTCCAAGGCTGAATGTATAAATAAGGGTGGAGCATGTGCTTGTTAGTTTCTGTTTTGACCTTCAATGAAGAAAGTAGTTTTTAACCTGCTGCCTCTTCAGTGCCCCATCGAACAGAAAACATAACACCCAGAGTCATGTTTAATGAAATGGGCAATCAAATAAATGTGTTAAATAAATAATATTTTTTAAAAATGATTAAATGTTGGGGCTGTGTGGGCACATACCCTACATGGATGTTGCAGGTGCCTCCTAACAAGATGATGCCTCCAACATCTGACTTTAGACAGGAAAGGGGTGTAAACGTAGCATTAATTTTAATTTAGCTTTCACAAGATTCAGTCCGAAATGAATGAATAAGGCAAGCATACATGGGTTACTTAGGCCAACCATGCTTTTATAAAATGCATTATGCAGAAATGAATAAATAAGCAAATAAATATAAATGCATAAGCAGATAAAAAATTAATCCAACACAAACTGTGTCATAGGGCCCTTTTTATCAAGGTCGTCTAAAAATCTGCCAAATTAAGGGAATGGTGGCCAGTCTTACTACTTTGCTGAATGATTCCTTTTTTTTCCTTCTAAGGAAATTTCTTCTTTTCTTTTAATTTGCTAATATTAGCATATGGATTTTACTACCTGCAATTGGTTTGACATATTTCCTGATTGTTGCTTATCAGATACAAGCCAGAAATTTAATTGAATCTATTATCTGGCAGCCAGTTTCTTTCTGCAAGAATATTTTTCTGCGCTGTGTCTTGTAATTATTTTTGTTTTTGTTTTTAATTTATTTTATATCTAGAGAATTCTCCAATATGTTGGATTATTTTCACCAACTTATTGCAGTTGTGTAATGGTTATTACTATGCTACCTATATGACATTTACACTTATATTCTTTTTGGATTATGAGGCTTAGTATCTGTCTCTTTGAACCTCTTCTATCAATATTTCTAAGGCAATGATAAATAAACAGAGAAGAAAGTGGAAATCCTCTTCTCCAGGATTTATTTTGTTCAGTACTGCAAATAAAAATGTCCACTGCAAGTTATCAAAAACTCTTCCTACATCTAGAAAGATTAGTGCTGCCTCTTTTCTTTTATTGATGTTATATTCTATTGCAGCGCTTCCCAACCTTTTCTATACCCTGCACCCCTAGAATGCTTCTGATATATTCTCACACCTCTTACAAAAGTTCAAAATAATGGCAATGAATTATGCATATATACTATAATTTTGAAGACCCAAGTTTTTGCGCACACACCCGGAATGTCATCTCGCACCCCCAGGGGGTTAGGGCACTCCTGGTTGGGAACCCCTGTTCTAGTGTATTAATTATAAACCCGCTGTTGCCCTTTATGTTCCAGTTTGGAATGATTTGGTTTGTATATATTATATCTGAAATGCACTTCTTTAGCATTCAGCTGATATAGTTGTGAAAATTTTATAGTCAACATTCAACAGAGAAATTGAACTGTAAGACTGTGTTTCTCTGAGTTATTCCTTCTATGTAAATCAAGCATGTTCTTTCTAGGCTTGTGGTATTCCCTTTGTCTCATTCATTTCTTTCATTGTGTTTGTCAGTAGTTCTAGCAATTACTCAAGTCCTTTGTAATATTGAGCTGTCAGATCATCTTGAATTTGGTGTTCATTTAGGTATATAGTTTTTTTTCTTTTTTAATAGTTTAGAATAAAATTAAAAAGCTTGTTTTCAGTTATTATTATTTGTACTCTGTAAGACTTGCTACAGACACTCTTTTCAGATATTGAGTTAAGCCATGCCTTTAAAATGATATATATGAATTGTTCTGAGGAACTTGCAATTGAAGCAGTTTCTGTTGGAATTGTTAGGTTAGCTAATGACTTATGCCAAATTGAAATAAAATGTCAGCTATATTCTATGTTAAGACATTTTCAAGATATGACAATCTTTGATTATGGCCATATATTGTAATAATCTGAATTAATAATAATTGGCTAGTCACTAGTGAATCATACCTAACATGCTCATATTGCTGATAAAACAGCAATTTTACATATTCTTTTTAAGAGTTACTGGTTAAATGTATGCCTTTTATCTTCCTTGGTTTTGTTTAGTTGTTTTTGATTTAAAGAAAGTTGTGTTAATTATACTTCAAATAAGGCATATTGTTAGGAAATTAGAAGTTTGATTGTTCTGGAAATAAAACCTAAAGTGCATAACTCAAATATAGCCAACTATTTTTATTTCACCATGTGTATACTTTGTTCTAAATCCAGAAAAACTGAATAGTGTGTCCTGCATAAATTAGTTCAGTAATTCACTCTGAATTGAAATTTTCCCCCCAGGCAACTGAAAAGTCAATTGAGTTTCCTATGGCTCTTATGATTTTAACATACTTTGCCTACAAGTATGAAAGATCACGTTCATTATTGAAGCGGTTATAAGCTTCTTTTCTAATGGAATATGCAATTCACACTATTTTAAATTGTGTCACCAGAGGCATATGGAATAGCATTTTTGTCTGTAGAATTAAAATATTGTAATAACTGATTAGAATATATTGTCATCATCAAAACTGGACTGAAATAAGTAAAAGCAAAGCAATTAGAAGGGGAAAGCTCAAACATTTAAGAGATTACAGTGAGCTGTTTTCTAATATTGGCGTTCTGTACAGCAGAAAGAGCAATAACATATTTTTGTTGGACTCACTTTTTAATTCTTACTTTAGCTCTATTTATTCTATATTCTATATTCTATATTCTAATATTCTAATATTCTATATTATTCTTTCCAGTTGAAACTAGCACTTTTCTGAAACTGAAGAAGGCATGAACTTAATAATAATAATAATAATAATAATAATAATAATAATAATAATAATAATAATAATAATAATAATAAAGTTGGAAAGGGACCTTGGAGGTCATCGAGTCCAACCCCCTGCTCAAGCAGGAAATCCTACACCATTTCGGACAAATTGCTGTCCAGTCTCTTCTTAAAAACTTCCAGTGTTGGAGCATTCACTACTTCTGGAGGCAGGTTGTTCCACTGGTTAATTGTTCTAATTGTCAGGAAGTTTCTCCTTAGTTCTAGGTTGCTTCTCTCCTTGATCAGTTTCCATCCATTGCTTTTTGTCCTGCCTTCAGGCGCCTTGGAAAATAGCTTGACTCCGTTTTCTTTGTGACAGCCCCTGAGATATTGGAACACTGCTATCATGTCCCCCCTCGTCCTTCTCTTCATTAAACTAGACATACCCAATTCCAGCAGCCGTTCCTTATATGTTTTAGCCTTCAGTCCCCTAATCATCTTTGTTGCTCTTCTCTGTTGGTCTTCC
>NW_015386615.1:350400-371741 GCF_001527695.2 Protobothrops mucrosquamatus | reverse complement strand
AAATAAATAAATAAATAAATAAATACTCTTTCTAGAATCTCAGCATCTTTGTTACATCGTGGTGACCAAAACTGGATGAAGTATTCCAAGTGTGGCCTTACCAAGGCATTGTAAACTGGTATTAATACTTCACGTGATCTTGATTCTATCCCTTTGTTAATGCAGCCCAGCACTGTGTTGGCTTTTTTGGCAGCTGCAGCACACTGCTGGCTCATATTTAAGTGATTGTCCACTAGGACTCCAAGGTCCCTCTCACAGTTACTACTATTGCGCAAGGTATCCCCTATACTATATCTGTACATTTGGTTTTTCTTGCCTAAATATAGAACCTTACTTTTTTCAACATTGAACCTGTTTCCCTCTCATGAAAAATCAGGATCAAGGTGACAATTCTACCAGACTGATGTAATGTTTAAGAATTTTCATTTTAATTTCTCATTATATGCTGTATTCATCATTTTACAAGTATGGCTACTGTGGCTCTAATTTACTTTCTCTACAACAACTATTTTTGTATTTGAAACCTATATTTCTTCTGAAGTTAGTATCATGATCTGTATAGCTGTACTGCTATACAGCTATACTAAATTGCCCCATTTGGAGTTAATCAAGGATGCTAATTATGCTTAGTTGGCAATCTTTTGTGGCTAGAAAAATACTGGTCTTCAGATCAATTTCTTCATCTCTTTGTGCCAAGTGGTCTCCCCCTTCTTTGATGATCTTCCCTTCATCCAGAAACTCTTCAGTGGTCCAGCCAGGAATCTGCAGTTCTTCAATAGCCACAATTGCCTAATCCTACTTGGCTCATTAGCAATCTTCTTTGTGTCCATGCAAAGTGGCTGTTAACACCAGTATTTTGGGAACTTATATAGTCCTCCTGTATGACACGGGACATTGATATCTGTGGAAACTCAACTATTCCAAGTAGAATTTGCCTAAGATTTGTCTGTAGAAAACGTTTTGCTAATAACCCACATATTCATGAGGTATGGTGAGAGGGGACTTGGATGTGAACATTCTTTGCCAAAAATCCCTTTTATGAAATTGGCTGTTGTCTAGAAATAAGATCAACATCTCCACTGTTAATCTTTAGAAAACTAGTGAAAAGTTGGTTAATTAAACAGACGTCTGGGGATTGATATGGAGGATGGGTTTTCTGGGATGTATATGTATTTACGATAATGTTGTTATTGTAATGATGATTTTATAATAATGTTATTTATTGTGAGATTTATTGTATACTATTGTAAGTTGCTTAGATATATTTTTGACTAAAATAACATTTAGTACAAAAAAAATAATTATAAATACATAATATTAGCTACTTAGCTACCTGGTTTGAAAAAAAGAGCTTATATTCCTAAAGCACCTGAAAGCAGAATAAGAAGCAATGGATGGACCCTAATCAAGGAGAGAACCCACTTAGAAATAAGGAGAAATTTCCTGACAGTGAGAACAATAAACCAGGGGAACGGCTTGCCTTCGGAAGTCATGGATGGTTCTTCACTGGGGTTTTTAAAAAAGAGATCGGGCAACCTCTTGTCTGAAAAGGTATAGGGTCTCCTGATTGAGCAGGGGGTTGGACTAGAAGACCTCCAAGGTCCCTTCCAACTCTGTTATTCCATTATTCAGGAGACATGGGGAGAAGCACTATGTATTTTCAGAAATAGTTGAAATTCTGGCATAATAAGGGTAAAAGGTCAACTGTCTCTTTTTAACCCTCATGTACTTGACTGAACTTTCTTTTGTCATTGGTGAATTTTCATATTGGCAAATAGGAATTGGCTCTATCCCACTGGAAACTGAATATAAAAACAAGGCTGACATCACTAACATCAGTAAACTAAAAGATTTTTTAAATTCTTTCTCCTCTAGCCCTCTCAAATGGATTGCCATGGAAACTGGTTCTCTACAGACATATTAAAGCATTTTAGAGAGGTTCAAATTGTTTTCTTCCACACCAAGTTTAATGTACTTTACTCTCTAATGGGCATCCCCTTGCATTTAGTTACAAGTGACATGTGTCTGAAACAGTAATGGATTATTGGTAAAAGGACAGAAATGGTAGATAGTTGTGTATTGTGCAACATCCAGGGGCATTATCAAAGCAAACAAAACAAGATTATGAACTCTGACCATTGCAAATGTTTAAAAAATCATGGCAATTAAGGCTACTTTTCTTGTATTATTGTAATATTTATAGGCAAGTGGCAATAAAAAACAGACTATGAGAAATCAGTGAAGCATTGTTATTTCCTGCAGAACAATTATAAAAATCCATCTAAAATTGGCAAGATAGAAGAACAGGACTTGGCATTAACGCTATAAAAAAGCCCAGTATTGGTCATATGAAGGCAGCAACGAAGAACTGATAGGTGGTTGTTTTGTGATTAAATTGAGGACTATAATTGTTTTTCTTTCTCTAGGATATCTACAGTACTTTACAGCCAATGGCAGGCTGCATATACTAATATGTTTCACTGGATCCTAAAAATCTACTACAAAATAAACTAGGAGCAAATGTGGGAGCAACTTCTGACTTCCTGCTGGATTCCTGATTGAGTTTTTTATGGGAACCTGGTAGAGAGCATCAGAAATGTTTACTTCCAAAAACTTTCTGTATATAAAATTCTTTACTTTATGTAGATGAGGAAGGTAACTATGATTAATGAAAATTTATGGGGGAAAAAATTACTGTGGAAGTACCCAAAGATTTTTAGTTGATTTGCTGCAAAACACTAATAGGATTAACTATTAGTTGGTAAATAAAAAAGTATCATCTTGTACTGGAATTATTTGGCTTATATAGAAATATATCTTCATTAATCTATTTGATCAGTAAAATAAATACAGGTAGCTGTAGTTTAGCAACTACCCCATTTAGCGACTGTTAGCAATTACAGTGAAAAAGTAACTTCACAACTGATCCTCACATTTACAACCTTTGAAAGTCTATAAAGCAAAGGAAAGATGAAATAAGATTATAAGGAGAGAGGTAGTTTCATTTAGCAACTGCTTTTTTGCTTAATGACCAAGTTGCTGATCCCAACTGTGGTAGCCAAACAAGGACTGCCTGTATATTTAATTCCATCCATTTTAATGATTCTTTTGTTGTGATAAGTATTTCAAAGGGAATATTTGTACTCAGAAATTTAGAGCAGCGTGGTGGCCTAGAAACGGAGCTCTCAGTTCATAATCAGAAGGCTATGAGTTTGATCCTAGGTAGTGGCATATGTTTCTCTCTTTGAGTTCAATGAGTAATGGTCTGCTGCAAACTCTGTGTAGGCATCAGGAAGGGCATCCGGCCAGTAAACCCTCGAGCTCTGTTCAGTTGCCCCCGACTCCATCCCCATGCGAGTGATTACAGGGTCATTAAAAGAAAAAAAATTGAACTCAGAAAACTAGTAAAGATATTGTGCACTTAATCAATATAGATGGTATCAGCTGAATATCAAACATCAGTGTTTGCAGTACCACAATTTTGCATTGTAAGGGAAACTGCTTCATACCAGGTATACACTGTATTGAGAAGAGGATAGAATGATAATAGGAATTATAGCCCGAGGTTAGTAAGTGAAAGCCAAGGCCCATGTCAGCCCCCATTAGATAGCCCAAACCAGGAAATCAATTTCGCAGCAAGGCTAAAACTACTTTAATGAGATTGGCTACAATAAAAGAATCTTGCAAGTCTGATTTTCCTGTATTTCTTCCTCCTACTTCTAGTTCACTGAATTAGGGAGGGTGTCTGAGCCACTTTTGAATGTCACCTACCTGTAGTGGATTTAAAATAAAATTTATATACTCTGTCTATCAATTGCAAACTCATTCACCAAATGGGATTCTTAGCTATCCAAAAACCCTACAGACTCTAAACAAACTGAGAAGGACTGAGGGTGGTTAGGAATTATGGAACACTGGCTGACTGTTTAATAAATTAAAAAGATGAGGGTGGAGAAATAAAATTTAGTATCTTGAAAGTGAATATGTTGGCTACCTGAAACAATGGACATAAGCATTCTGTAGTATAGGCTTTTTTTTGTAAATCAAACCTATCACGACTAATAGGCATTTATCATTTTTTTTAATACTTGGTTTTTCTTTCTCTCTTCTATTACCTTTTTCAGTTGTACAATATTCCTCTCCCTCATCTAATAGTTGCACTAATAGTACTTTGGTCTGCATTCCTTATGTGATTAAAAATATATAGGAAAAAATATACAGAATATTTTATATATATATATATAATCTGCCGTAGGTGTTATGGTGATTTGAAGTTTCAGACCATATTTTGACCTCTTTAATCAATATTTGAGGCACAAATTAGGTATAGGAACCAGCATTAAGATCATAAACTTTCTTAATAGAAGAGAGATGTTACTCCTAGTTTCTTCTTCTAAGTTTCCTGATATTGTAAATGGAAGGTCTTCCTTTAGCACCTGTTCATATTTGTCATTCATACTCTGCAGATTTTATGAAAGAAAACAGGTGTAATAAACCTTAACCATATACAGTACAATGGTTGGAAGATGCCATATAATTCTCCTGCCTTACTTCCCTATTAACGCCAGGTGGCGTGATGTAAAGTTAGAAAGGTATCACTACATGGTGCCCTTTATTTTTGATATTTTATTTATTTAATATTTATTTTACACTGACATTTAATTTTTCAGACATGACAATCCAGGACTCAACCAATATTGCATTACAGAGGCTAGGAGGTTTCATGGGAAAGTAATGATTATATTGCACTTTTGCGATCAGTTATATGCATTTGGAAATTCAATAAGATATGGTGTGTCACGGGAGAATTTAGCAAGTTGAATGATCTGCATTCTTTTTAACTTAGTTTCCACACAAAAGGAAAACCTTATCAACTTACAGCTTTCATGAGAAAAAAAAGGGAAACTTTTTTTTTTAAGTACAGCCTTTTCCTATGGCTTATAGTCAGTTTACTTCATTGCTAGGTCTTTTATTCACATTCTGTTTCCCATTCCTCCCAAATTTTTTTCTCCGAGTCAAGTCTACAAAGATATAATGAAATTCAGTCTCAGAAAATCCATCAAACATGGATATATATTTTTTGCAAATATATGTGCATCTGCCCAGTTTATTCAATTACAGTTTTTGAATCCTGAATGGCTGCAAAAGTAGAACCATTTATTTAGCAGAGAATTCAAGGACCTGTGGTTATAGGCTATCCCATCAGCAGAATAAAGAACAAGTAGTTATTATAACCTACTATGTTTAACCAAATGAGGAAAAAGGCTGATGTGATGAAATTAAAATATATTCTTGCAATGGTGAAATATCTCTCTTATTTTGGGTGAACATCTGTCTTAGGCTGGCAGTAGGCATTAAAGAGAGTGCTTCTACTATGCTGCATTGATTGCTGCTAGGGAGAGAACATCAAGTAATATCATGGCACATATTTTTTTTTATTACCATACATTTGCTAAGTAGAAATCTGGAAAAGCGTGCAGAGAAGAGCAACAAAGATGTTTAGGGAACTGGAAGCTAAAACATGAAAAATGGTTGCAGGAATTAGGTTTGTCTAGTCTAGTGAAAAGAAGGACCAGGGATGAGATGATAGAAGCATTCCAATATTTGAGGGGCTGCCACAAATAATAGAGAGTCAACCTATTTTCCAAAGCACCAGAAGGGAAGACAAAAAACAACGAATGGAAACTAATCAAGGAGAGAAGCAACCTAGAACTAAGAAGAAATTTCCTAACAGTGAGAACAATCAACCAGTAGAACAGCTTGCCTTCCGAAGTTGTGGATGCCCCAACAATGGAGGCTTTTAAGAAGAGACTGGACAGCCACTTGTCTGGAATGATATAAGGCTTCCTGCTTGAGCAGAGGGTTAAATTAGAAGACCTCCAAGGTCCCTTCCAATTCTGTTATTCGGTTAAATGTATTTTGAGAGCAGCCACACAATCCTCTATGATCCCTCATTCCAGAATCACTCTGAAAAATCTAGATTGGCATTTCATTTCCCTTGCAGTTGTAAAATGCAAAAGACATGATGCAAGACCCATGGGGAAAAAATCTATTCATATTTGTAAATGTGTATGTAAGTACTGTATGTGTGTCCATGCATTTCTCTGTGGGTGTAGCAAGGTGTATGTGCTACATAAATGCAAATCCTCACATTAAGCATTGCATGCAGCCTTGAGGCAAAAAAAATAGAGCAATAAATGTGTTAAATAAATAATATTAAATAAATAGGTTTGTGTGTGACTGGATGTTTAGTTTAAATAACTGTACAGGTAGTCCTTGTTTCGTGACCACAATTATTGGCAGTTATGGCTGTTAAGCAGTTGTTAAATGAACCCACAGCTGTTCTTATGATCTTAGTACACCTTTCTTTGCTTTACAGACTTGCAAAGGTCCTATATGTGAAGATTGGCTGCAAAGTTACTTTTGCATCACCATTGTACTGTAAATAGTCATTGTACAAGGCAGTCAGTAAACAAGGACTACCCCTAATAGCCAATGTAAATAATCATTCTAAATAGCTTCCTATCTAAATGGTTTTTCAGTTTTTAATGTTGATATAGAAGGGAAGAATTCACGGTTCCTCCTTAGTATTACATAGAACAACATTGTTTAATGCTGAACAAAAGTGCAAGAGAGTCAGTCACATTCATACTATGATAGACATACTATTCTATAAATACATGATTTATGCAATAACTGTTCTGTATGATTTCACCCATATTGATTATTATGGATAGAGTTTATGTATTTTTATTGGTGATCTGTCCCCAGAGCATTTGCTGCTCTGGCAGGACAGGGTTAATTTCTTTCTGTTGTAATTGCTTGTTCTGCATGTACAGTACCATGCCTTCAAAACAATAAAGTGTTTTGCATTTAGCTAGCTTATAGGTAAAATTTAGCAACCCTGACCTTACTAGCCAAAATAGATCCAACATGTTCCCTTCACAAGGAAATGTTCAGGGATTATTACATATTTCCCTTTTCCTGTCTCACCACTTCCTGTTATAAACATTGATAAGAAAGAGAAGGGAAGTGAGGCCATTCCAGCCTCCATCTTCTATTCAGAGAAGCCACTCATGGTTCTTCAGCTGCAATCTCAACCCGTCAGAAGTTATTGTAGGTAAGCAGCATATCCGTTCACACCTTTAAGGAGGTTAGGCCCTGTGGGTGTAGGAGTAGTTAACTGCTTGGATAGCTTTCCATAGAGCCACTGGGCTATGGATGAGCGAGTCCAGGAGAATTGGTTTGTGGCACAGTCTGCATTCAGAGTGGATTGGGCATTTTTATCCATCTATGAGTACTTTCCAAGGACCTGGCATAGGCAGATCTCATTGTTTGATAGTGTTAAAGGATTGTTGCAGGATATAAGCCTTTTGCAATTGACTGATGGTGATTTTGTCAATGCCAGTGATGTTCAAGTAGTGCTCTAGTTGTTTGGGGGTTGCCCAAGAAGCCTATTACTGTTTCTACCACCTTGGCTTTCTTTTGCTATAGTTGTTCTATTTCTATTTGCAGATCTTTGTATTTTGTTATCTTCTCTGGTTCTTTCTCTTTTCTTTTGCTGTCTCCAGGTTCTACCATGTCCACTATTCACAGTTTTTTGTCTTTTTTATCGACAGTTGTTAAGTCATATCATGTGACAGTTGCCTGTCAGTTTGAATTCTAAAGTCCCAGAACACTTTAGCTTCTTCATTCTCTATTACTTTATTTATTTTATGGTCCCACCAGTTCTTGCTTGCAGGCCAATGGTATTTCTTGCAGATCTTCCTATGCACCATTGTTGCTACTTTGTCATGCTGTTGTTTCTAGTCAGTCTGTATGATATTCTTACAGCAGCCAATTATTATCTATTCATTACTCCTATTTATATGACATTCCATTTCTGAAGCCTCCAAGTGGCTTACAAGTGACCTGAGCAACTGATTAATAATACAATATATTGATGACATAATAGCAAAGAGGCTTACGTTCCACCTTTCAGAAACTGCCAATTTTCAAATGTCCCCAAATGCGTTTCTGAAAAGCCATGTTTTCACAACTCTTCAAAAATATCAGGAGGTGGTCAAGTGGTGGGGTGGGGAGGGTTGACTGTTCCAGAGGTAAGACTGTCATTGATAACACCCAAGCAAAGAGTCCCTCCATATGGCATTCGATGCTAATATGTAATTGTGTGAAGGCATTCCTAACCATTATCTTCATGTAATTGATCAAGCAGAAGCTGTAAATCCCCCCCCAAAAAAACTTCAACCATGGGCCAGCTCCATCTAGGGCAGTGATGGCGAACCTTTTAGAGACCGAGTGCCCAAAAACTGGCCCCGCCTGCTCCTGTTGCACCCCCGCTGTGCCCCCAGCCCGGCCCTGCCCACCCGCAGGACCACCCAATGCCTCCATGGCCCACCGCAGATTGCCCAGGTGGCCCAGCAGTGCCATGGCGGCCATGCCCTCTGCCCACACCCCGCAGCATCATCTGCGTGCAATGGGGCACAAGGGCGGAGTCTTGACCCTGCTGACCAGCTGCCATGTCCTTGGCTGTGCTGCTCTGCGCCGGCTGTGCTCGGGGGCGACTCTCCATGGGGGGGGGCTGCTGGTGAGGGGGCCATGGGAGGAGGTGGGTCTGGGGCGATGGCGCACATGCCCACAGAGAGGGCTCTGAGTGCTGCCTCTGGCACTCATGCCATAGGTTCGCCACTACTGATCTAGGGGAACACAAATCCATTAAAAGCCTTCAAATTATTAACAAAAATAGATAAAGACATAATTCATATTTAGAAATGGCACTAATTTAGGTGCCTTTGAAACAAATTATGGGGAAGATGATGGTAGGTATATGTGCCTAAATGGTTAAAATACTGTTGCATCAGTTAAAAGCAAAATCACTGATTTCTTCTAGTAGACCTTACAGTTCTTTCAGTCATTTAGTTCTTACTTTTGAGCATTCCTCCCCTCTCTCCCCCACTTGTCTGTCTGTCCATCCAAAACAAGAACTAATTTCATTGAACATACTTAAAAGTACAGAGGATTGCAGTCTTCCACGTAGAAAGCTCCACACAACACATATTGTTTGTGTTGAAAATGCAAGAATTTTCAATAATTTATTTCCTGAAGACTCTCTTCTTCTCCATTCCCATTTTGGCAAAACAATACAAGCCATGGAAGTATGGCAATAGTGTATATTTTTCCTAAGGTGAAGATTTCCCTATTTGTCTTAAAGGTAGTTCTTAGGGCCAGGTCTGTTGAAATAAAATGACAGCTGGGTACTATTGGGGTCCTAGATGCATTGCAATATTGTTTGAAACACGCTTGAAAGCCATCCAGCCTGGAGCCATCTGCCAAAGATCACACATGTGCTGGCTTCTAGTCATGCTGTTTTGCTTTTTTCCTGATCATAGTCAAGAGAAGCCTATCAGTACCACCTCTGCAGCATATGCCAAAGCTACTGGCAAGAATTGGAGGAGCCATCAAGCTAGATGGCTTTGGTATATGCTGCAGAATACTTACAACACATGCCAAAGCTGCACAGCCTGGGCTATCTTCATTGTACGCTTGTATGCAAAGACTCAGGCACATTGGTAAAATTTTATTTCAAAGGCATATCCCTGAACAAGGAGAAACTGATGAATTTTTGGTTGGCATACAACACTGTTGTATAAATTTGAATGCGATACATAACATTTATGGGTGGTTTTTCATAGGGCAGGTGTAAATGTTTGGATTCCCTTTCAGTATTTGTAACACCTCCTTCGGCCAAAATATTCCTGCCACATTCATTCTTCTATTATTTTCAAGCTGGAAATATTAAGTGTTCATTCCAATTTGCAAAAAGATGATGCGTTTTACTTTACCCAACCGAAGTTGTAGGATAGACTTGTGTCAACATCTGTTCAGCTAGGACTTTGTCAAAGAGTGTCTAAAATTTTATGTGCAGCTGAATACTGGGAGAGCTTCACCCTTGGAGCCTAGCATTAAATGTGTTAGGCAGTCCTCCCATTTCTTCGTTTCCAGGCAGGCAGCAAAAACATTTGGTTTGCCAAACTGCTATTCATTGGCTAATGATCTACATCGGCTTGGTAATTTGCACCAACTGATGCAGTTCTGCCGGCTTTCCATCTTACAGTATTTTAACCTTTGCAAACTGTAAAGCTGGCCAGGAAGATAAAATGGCTTTCATTTATATTCTCAATTAGTTTGTGTTCACCTCCACTGTGAACATTTACAAGAAGAGATATAGCAAGAAATCATATTCCAGGCAAACCCTTGTGCAATATTGCTTCCAAATCTCACAGACGGCAAAAGTGAGAAAGAATAGCTGGCCCTTTAGTCACTTCACCGAAGACTTAATGTAGGTGAAGTGCATGGTAAGTTGCTTAATAAGCTTCTTCATTTCATTTAATATTGGAAAAACAAATGTGCTTTGCAGGAGTTCTGTACATTAAGGTTGCAACATAGTGTTTGCTTTAAAAACAAAAACAAACAAACAAATTGAAATTCACTGATGAGGAAAAATGAACCCACACAAGGCATTTTAAAAATAAACAATGATGTCTATTGCTCAGAAATAACAAGTGGTGTAACTTTCTGACAATAGGCACCGGGCCAAATTGTCCTCTCATTTATATCCCTGTGGCTTCATTAAGACTAACTGGTGCATGAGGAGGCAGAAGCAGATTCCTTTACAGATGATAGAAAGCTGGAACAGCAAGATCCTAGTGGAGTCTGTTTTAGTTGCTTTTGGTTAGTTGCATCATTTGCAATGCAGCGGTGAACTAACACTTTTACAAGAAAATCCCAATGATCTATTTTATTAACTAGAGCCGTATTTCCCTGCTGTGAACCAGGGAGCTTCCATGGTTCACAGCAGTTCTAGAAAACAAAGTAGAAATATGCGAGAATATTGCTGAATGCTGAAATTAAGGAAAGAGGCCATGCCTCTCATCTGTATCTGTTTGCTGCTATCTTTGATTGCCTTGAGCTTTGCAGTCCAAATATAGTAGTCCTAAATCTGGTCTTAGGAAATAAACTCATGTCCAGAGGCTGAGACGCTCAAGAATTTACTGCAAGCACATTGTTACTCGGGTAAATAAAGAAGCAAATAATGTAACTGAGGATGAAGTAGCAAAGCCGTGAAAATCACAGGCAAAGTCAAGAAGGAAGTGCAGATAGTTTATTATAGAAGTTTATTTATTTATTTTATTTATTATTTATTTATTATTTTAATTTCTATACCGCCCTTCTCCCGCAGGACTCAGGGCGGTGCACAGCATATTAAAAACAGATACAATAACAATATACAAAAATAAAACCCTTCTAAAACCAAATTAAAAACCAAATATTAGAGGCTGTGTTCCAATTAAAATTATACTTAAAATCGTCCCTAAATAAAATCCTNCCAGAATCACTCTGAAAAATCTAGATTGGCATTTCATTTCCCTTGCAGTTGTAAAATGCAAAAGACATGATGCAAGACCCATGGGGAAAAAATCTATTCATATTTGTAAATGTGTATGTAAGTACTGTATGTGTGTCCATGCATTTCTCTGTGGGTGTAGCAAGGTGTATGTGCTACATAAATGCAAATCCTCACATTAGGCATTGCATGCAGCCTTGAGGCAAAAAAATAGAGCAATAAATGTGTTAAATAAATAATATTAAATAAATAGGTTTGTGTGTGACTGGATGTTTAGTTTAAATAACTGTACAGGTAGTCCTTGTTTCGTGACCACAATTATTGGCAGTTATGGCTGTTAAGCAGTTGTTAAATGAACCCACAGCTGTTCTTATGATCTTAGTACACCTTTCTTTGTTTTACAGACTTGCAAAGGTCCTATATGTGAAGATTGGCTGCAAAGTTACTTTTGCATCACCATTGTACTGTAAATAGTCATTGTACAAGGCAGTCAGTAAACAAGGACTACCCCTAATAGCCAATGTAAATAATCATTCTAAATAGCTTCCTATCTAAATGGTTTTTCAGTTTTTAATGTTGATATAGAAGGGAAGAATTCACGGTTCCTCCTTAGTATTACATAGAACAACATTGTTTAATGCTGAACAAAAGTGCAAGAGAGTCAGTCACATTCATACTATGATAGACATACTATTCTATAATACATGATTTATGCAATAACTGTTCTGTATGATTTCACCCATATTGATTATTAGGGATAGAGTTTATGTATTTTTATTGGTGATCTCTCCCCAGAGCATTTGCTGCTCTGGCAGGACAGGGTTAATTTCTTTCTGTTGTAATTGCTTGTTCTGCATGTACAGTACGTGCCTTCAAAACAATAAAGTGTTTTGCATTTAGCTAGCTTATAGGTAAAATTTAGCAACCCTGACCTTACTAGCCAAAATAGATCCAACATGTTCCCTTCACAAGGAAATGTTCAGGGATTATTACATATTTCCCTTTTCCTGTCTCAACACTTCCTGTTACAAACATTGATAAGAAAGAGAAATAGAACAATTATATCAAAAAAAAGCCAAGGTGGTAGAAACAGTAATAGGCTTCTTGGGCAACCCCAAAACAACTAGAGCACTACTTGAACATCACTGGCATTGACAAAATCACCATCAGTCAATTGCAAAAGGCTTATATCCTGCAACAATCCTTTAACACTATCAAACAATGAGATCTGCCTATGCCAGGTCCTTGGAAAGTACTCATAGATGGATAAAAATGCCCAATCCACTCTGAATGCAGACTGTGCCACAAACCAATTGTCCTGGACTCGCTCATCCATAGCCCAGTGGCTCTATGGAAAGCTATCCAAGCAGTTAACTACTCCTACACCCACGGGGCCTAACCTCCTTAAAGGTGTGAACGGATATGCTGCTTACCTGCAATAACTTCTGACGGGTTGAGATTGCAGCTGAAGAACCATGAGTAGAATAGAAGATGGAGGCTGGAATGGCCTCACTTCCCTTCTATTTGCAGATCTTTGTATTTTGTTATCTTCTCTGGTTCTTTCTCTTTTCTTTTGCTGTCTCCAGGTTCTACCATGTCCACTATTCACAGTTTTTTGTCTTTTTTATCGACAGTTGTTAAGTCATATCATGTGACAGTTGCCTGTCAGTTTGAATTCTAAAGTCCCAGAACACTTTAGCTTCTTCATTCTCTATTACTTTCTCTATTTTATGGTCCCACCAGTTCTTGCTTGCAGGCCAATGGTATTTCTTGCAGATCTTCCTATGCACCATTGTTGCTACTTTGTCATGCTGTTGTTTCTAGTCAGTCTGTATGATATTCTTACAGCAGCCAATTATTATCTGTTCATTACTCCTATTTATATGACATTCCATTTCTGAAGCCTCCAAGTGGCTTACAAGTAACCTGAGCAACTGATTAGTAATACAATATATTGATAACATAATAGCAAAGAGGCTTATGGTCCACCTTTCAGAAACTGCCAATTTTCGAATGTCCCCAAATGCCTTTCTGAAAAGCCATGTTTCCATGACTCTTCAAAAATATCAGAAGGAGGTAGTCAAGTGGTGGGGTGAGGAGGGTTGACTGTTCCAGAGGTAAGACTGTCATTGATAGCACTCAGGCAAAGAGTCCCTCCATATGGCATTCGATGCCAATATGTAATTGTGTGAAGGCATTCCTAACCATTATCTTCATGTAATTGATCAAGCAGAAGCTGTAAATCCAAAAAAAAACCTTCAACCATGGGCCAGCTCCATCTAGGGCAGTGATGGCGAACCTTTTAGAGACCGAGTGCCCAAAAACTGGCCCCGCCTGCTCCTGCTGCGCCACCGCTGTGCCCCCAGCCTGTCCCCGCCCACCCGCAGGACCACCCAATGCCTCCATGGCCCACCGCAGATTGCCCAGGTGGCCCAGCAGCGCCATGGCAGCCATGTCCTCTGCCCACGCCCTGCAGCATTATCTGCGTGCGATGGGGCACAAGGGCGGAGTCTTGACCCTGCTGACCAGCTACCATGTCCTTGGCTGTGCTGCTCTGTGCCAGCTGTGCTCGGGGGTGACTCTCCATGGGGGGGCTGCTGGTGAGGAGGGGGCCATGGGAGGAGGTGGGTCTGGGGCGATGGCGCACATGCCCACAGAGAGGGCTCTGAGTGCTGCCTCTGGCACTCATGCCATAGGTTCGCCACTACTGATCTAGGGGAACACAAACCCATTAAAAGCCTTCAAATTATTAACAAAAATAGATAAAAACATAATTCATATTTAGAAATGGCACTAATTTAGGTGCCTTTGAAACAAATTATGGGGAAGATGATGGTAGGTATATGTGCCTAAATGGTTAAAATACTGTTGCATCAGTTAAAAGCAAAACCACTGATTTCTTCTAGTAGACCTTACAGTTCTTTCAGTCATTTAGTTCTTACTTTTGAGCATTCCTCCCCTCTCTCCCCCACTTGTCTGTCTGTCCATCCAAAACAAGAACTAATTTCATTGAACATACTTAAAAGTACAGAGGATTGCAGTCTTCCACGTAGAAAGCTCCACACAACACATATTGTTTGTGTTGAAAATGCAAGAACTTTCAATAATTTATTTCCTGAAGACTCTCTTCTTCTCCATTCCCATTTTGGCAAAACAATACAAGCCATGGAAGTATGGCAATAGTGTATATTTTTCCTAAGGTGAAGATTTTCCTGTTTGTCTTAAAAGTAGTTCTTAGGGCCAGGGCTGTGGAAATAAAATGACAGCTGGGTACTATTGGGGTCCTTAGATGCATTGCAATATTGTTTGAAACACGCTTGAAAGCCATCCAGCCTGGAGCCATCTGCCAAAGATCACAAATGTGCTGGCTTCTAGTCATGCTGTTTTGCTTTTTTCCTGATCATAGTCAAGAGAAGCCTATCAGTACCACCTCTGCAGCATATGCCAAAGCTACTGGCAAGAATTGGAGGAGCCATCAAGCTAGATGGCTTTGGTATATGCTGCAGAATACTTACAACACATGCCAAAGCTGCACAGCCTGGGCTATCTTCATTGTACGCTTGTATGCAAAGACTCAGGCACATTGATAAAATTTTATTTGAAAGGCATATCCCTGAACAAGGAGAAACTGATGAATTTTTGGTTGGCATACAACACTGTTGTATAAATTTGAATGCGATACATAACATTTATGGGTGGTTTTTCATAGGGCAGGTGTAAATGTTTGGATTCCCTTTCAGTATTTGTAACACCTCCTTCGGCCAAAATATTCCTGCCACATTCATTCTTCTATTATTTTCAAGCTGTAAATATTAAGTGTTCATTCCAATTTGCAAAAAAATGATGCGTTTTACTTTACCCAACCGAAGTTGTAGGATAGACTTGTGTCAACATCTGTTCAGCTAGGACTTTGTCAAAGAGTGTCTAAACTTTTATGTGCAGCTGAATACTGGGAGAGCTTCACCCTTGGAGCCTAGCATTAAATGTGTTAGGCAGTCCTCCCATTTCTTCGCTTCCAGGCAGGCAGCAAAAACATTTGGTTTGCCAAACTGCTATTCATTGGCTAATGATCTACATCGGCTTGGTAGTTTGCACCAACTGATGAAGTTCTGCCAGCTTTCCATCTTACAGTATTTTAACCTTTGCAAACTGTAAAGCTGGCCAGGAAGATAAAATGGCTTTCATTTATATTCTCAATTAGTTTGTGTCCACCTCCACTGTGAACATTTACAAGAAGAGATATAGCAAGAAATCATATTCCAGGCAAACCCTTGTGCAATATTGCTTCCAAATCTCACAGACGGCAAAAGTGAGAAAGAATAGCTGGCCTTTAGTCACTTCACCGAAGACTTAATGTAGGTGAAGTGCATGGTAAGTTGCTTAATAAGCTTCTTCATTTCATTTAATATTGGAAAAACAAATGTGCTTTGCAGGAGTTCTGTACATTAAGGTTGCAACATAGTGTTTGCTTTAAAAACAAAAACAAACAAACAAATTGAAATTCATTGATGAGGAAAAATGAACCCACACAAGGCATTTAAAAAATAAACAATGATGTCTATTGCTCAGAAATAACAAGTGGTGTAACTTTCTGACAATAGGCACCGGGCCAAATTGTCCTCTCATTTATATCCCTGTGGCTTCATTAAGACTAACTGGTGCATGAGGAGGCAGAAGCAGATTCCTTTACAGATGATAGAAAGCTGGAACAGCAAGATCCTAGTGGAGTCTGTTTTAGTTGCTTTTGGTTAGTTGCATCATTTGCAATGCAGCGGTGAACTAACACTTTTACAAGAAAATCCCAATGATCTATTTTATTAACTAGAGCCATATTTCCCTGCTGTGAACCAGGGAGCTTCCATGGTGAACAGCAGTTCTAGAAAACAAAGTAGAAATATGCGAGAATATTGCTGAATGCTGAAATTAAGGAAAGAGGCCATGCCTCTCATCTGTATCTGTTTGCTGCTATCTTTGATTGCCTTGAGCTTTGCAGTCCAAATATAGTAGTCCTAAATCTGGTCTTAGGAAATAAACTTATGTCCAGAGGCTGAGACGCTCAAGAATTTACTGCAAGCACATTGTTACTCGGGTAAATAAAGAAGCAAATAATGTAACTGAGGATGAAGTAGCAAAGCCGTGAAAATCACAGGCAAAGTCAAGAAGGAAGTGCAGATAGTTTATTATAGAAGTTTAGCAAGTGCTTCAAGGACTCGGGTTGTTGGCCAAAGTCAAGTGTTAAGACTATCCTTTGACCCCAGTCATAAAGAAAAGTTGTTAAGCAAGGATGTAACTTGTATGTCATGTCAGAGCTCTGGCCCAAGAATGAAAGTACAAGATGACCAAATGGACTATAAAAATCAATTTGCATTTCTGCATGTGTTCCAACACAAGTGAAAATTGATGTTCTATACAATTTATCTCTCTCTCTCTCTCTCTCTCTCTCTCTCTCTCTCTCTCTCTCTCTCTCTCTCTCTCTCTCTCTCTCTCTCTCTCTCTCTCTCTCTCTCTCTCTTTAATTTTCCCTGAAGATAACAAAAATGAAATAGTTATGTTCCTCTGTGATCTTCTTAAATGCTTCAGGAGGATCTTAGTTGAAGATAGAATATTGCAGTAGATGGAAAGTAAACTTATTTAGTCTCACATTTACAGTACTGTACTTTTTTCTGTGACCTATCTTTCTTCTTTCCCTTTCCCTTCTACAATAGAGAGAATTGAAAATATTTTTTCAAGAGTTTATATATTGAAATTATCATGGAAGGGTTGTTTTTTTTCCTTCCTAGTGTTTTCACGCAAGTGCAGGGTCTGCTTTTTTCCCCCCCAGACCAACCGAATGTTGATCCATTGGTTGTGACAGGAAATGACCAACCATTTTGTTGCCCAAAACTGACATTGTGGGTTGAGAGAGAGTGAGTGACTGGCCCAAAGTCACCCAACTGGCTTTCATGCCTAAGGTGGGACTAGTTATATAGGAACATTTCTGATTCTAGAATCTGGAATTTCTCCCCCCCCCCCCCCAGCATTATTCTTAACAGAACCTACACAGCATCAGAATAGATTTCCTTGCCATTATTGCTTTTAATATTCTGCAAACTACTTTATTCAACACAAAGTGCATTTCTGCAGCATAGGATAATATACCATTATGACCTTGGTGACTTTTCCTTTGAAAAATCCCCCAACGGGGGAAGGATGAAGAGATTGCACATGCTGTAGTTGGCAAAGAGCTCAAGCACAAAATACATGGTGTCATGGATATTATGAAAACGTGTGGGAATTTGTCTTGCTTGGCCACTGATCATTAGAAATGCATGGTATTTCATTGCTAGCATTTGGCACTGCTGAAGCAGAGACGAGTGAAAATTCAAGCAGGGGATAAAATACAAATCCTTCCCCAAACTGCAGAATTATACTAAGAGAAAAATTCATGATAAATCTTCTTAAGTACAAGAGGCAAATTGCTCAGTCATCACAATTTAACATGAAAAATGCTTTGATTTAAGTGATAGCCTTCACTGGGGGGGTCAAGCAAATAAGATAAAAAGAAAATAAAGCACTCCTAGTAACCATTTCAGAGGTTCAAAGAACTGCACATACTTTCTCCCCTCATATAAATTCTCCTTAGAACAATCCTACAAAGTTGACTGCAAATTGCAATAATTCACAGATACTTAAAGAGATAGGAATGAGATATAGTAGAGTGTTTAGGCCACGTAGAGATTGAATAGCAGAATCATACATTTAGGAGATTTACCTGTTCCAATTATTACAATGCAGTTATATGTTTATTTATTCAGAAGTGAATCCCATTGTGTTCAGTATGACTAATTTCAATGTAGGTGAACGCCAGGTGGTGTTTTAAATGCTTGAGGCAGTAATACACACCATCAACTTTAACTGAACCAGTATCAATATTAATTCTACTCAAACCTGCAAGAAGGAAGAAGGCCAAGAGGTAAGGATGCTGGAAAAGACAAGGATGACAGCAAAATCAGTCCCTGTGTAGGTAGTCCTCGACTTACAACTGCTCATTTAATGACCGTTCAAAGTGATAACGACACTGAAAAAAGTGACATGAGCATTTTTCACACTTACGACCGTTGCAGCATCCCCATGGTCATGGGATCAAAATTCAGATGCTTGGCGACTTACTCATATTTATGGTGGTTTCAGGATCCCAGGATCATATGATCATTTTTTGCGACCTTCTTACAAGCAAAGTCAATGTGGAAACCAGATTCACTTAACAGCCATGTTACTAACTTCATAGCTGCAGTGATTCACTTAACAACTGTGGCAAGAAAGGTCGCAAAATGGGGCAAAACCTACTTAATAACTGTCTCACTTAACAACAGAAATCTTGGGCTCATATTTTAGAACAGAAACTATTTATTTATTATTGTGGTTTTTAGTATCGCCTGTTCACCGCCCTGAGTCCCGTAAGGGAGATAGGGCGGTATATAAATTTAATAAATAAATAAATATGGGTCTACCCATATTTTAATCTGATGCTCATGGCATAGAGCAGGGGTGTCAAACTGCCGGCCCGCAAGCTGGATGCATCATGGCGAAACTGCATCCACCCCATTGCCGGCCATGGAAAAAAAGTTGTGATACGTCGCGACACGTCACGTGACGTTGTGAGTTTGACACTTCTGGCATAGAGCTAAGATTCAACTGGAGAGATATTTCAAACTTCAAAGCAGATTTTAAACCCACAGTTTGATGGACTATAAATCAGAAAAGCTAACAATATAAAATGAGAGAAACCCAAGGGTCAGAAAGCAATATTTTCCAGCTAAATTTATCTTCTTATTTTTGTTCATGAATTATTGTATTGCTCATCTGGGCTGTGGCTTATCACCAGAGGTTATGTTGATTACAGAAATTTGAAGTGATACATTGGGAGCGAACTGGAGGGGGGGTAAAGCTGAAAAGTAAACAATGCCGTAAAGAGCTTTAGAACACTTTTGATTTGAAAGAATAATGTGCCCTTCAGAGTCAGCTCTGAAATCCATCAGCATCAAAGAAGCTTTACTCATATATTTTTTTGCACTTCTGTCTCTTTTCCACTGTTGCCATGTTACAGACAGAGGAGAAAGATTTGCAGAAAAAAAGTGTAAAACTGAATATTTAGTGGTATTCTTATTGTGATTTCTAATACTTCTGCAAATAAACACCAGGAGCTTATTTATTTTGTTCAAGAAGGAAACCCCCTTGGTAGCCTACTTTTTCCTAAAAAAGAAAAAGAAAAAAAGGGGAATTAATATGGAGAAACTTGCTTCCCGCATCAATAGCTTTTCCTTCAGGCAGACAGGTTTTTTTCCCCCTTTTTTTCAGCTGGCTGTCTTCCTCTGTTATTCTGTCTTTCTTTTCTTGATGCTGAAAACAATGTTCCCAGCTCCTAAAGATCTAACCACCTGTTGGTTCCCCGCTACGTTGTGCTATCCAGGGATCTCCCTTCCAAATTTATGTAAGGATGTCTTAACATAGGGACACTTCAACTCTCTCTCTCCCGTCATCCCCACACCTGTCTATCTTCCCTCATCTCTACCTTTTTGAAAGCTTCCTCCCAGTGAAAGGCCCACAGCTTTCAACATGAGCTACAGAGAGCCCTGGAAGCACCCTGGAGAGCTGCATTGGAAGCTGCTGGCCCTTTGTGAGGCTTTGCAGGAAACAGGCTGAGCCAAGACTGAGCCGAGGGCCTGTGGAAGGAAGCAAATCCCACACTCACTTTCATTGAAGATTGGGTAATGAACCATTTACAAGCAAACACCCAAGTTCAGAGAGCGCCAAGGACTCCATAATATACCTTATTTGTCACCTGCCCTCTGGAATAGCATTCCCTCAAAGATCTGATTGGCCCCTTTCATACTGTGTTTTATACAGGGATTGAAAATCCAGACAAAGAGGTGTTGGACAGAGGTGTTTTTCTGATCTTTTTTTTTTAAAAAAATGATGAGTACTGACTGAAACTTTTTTTTAAGGTTCTTTTCCAAAGTGCTGCTTAAGTTTGTACCTTTTTAACTCTGCTTGCTTGGATACAATTTTTATCAAAATTCCCTTGAGTCCCTCTGATTTGTTGGCCTTAAAAGTCTAATAAAGTACCATTATTTGCACAGTAAACCAATTCACTATTAAGAGTGTAAGTTGCTTGATTTTTCTCTTCTCATTCTCTAAAATTCAGAGAGAGAGAGAGAGAGAGAGAGAGAGAGAGGAAGGGAGGGAGAGGGAGTTGGTTGGGTTGGGTTATATGAATTATATTAGAGAGAGCCAGTTTCGTGAGGTAAGGTATCAGGCAGGAAACCGGGAGATCATGATTTCTAGTCCCATCTTAGGCGCAGACTGTGTGACCTTGGACCACTTTGTGTTAGCCCTAGAAAGGAGGCAATGGCAAATTCCTTCCCAAAAAAACCATAACAAGAAAACTGCAGAGACATGTTTTCCATGAACACATTTTGGGTGACGCTTAGCTTAAGTGAAATACTGAGATATTTTGCTTTCATATCATGATTTAAGGGAGGGGTGTCAAACTGCTGGCCCGTGGTCTGGATGTGTCACATGGAAGTAGCACCTACCCCAGCTCCGGCAAGGGGAAAAAAGTCACGATCGTCATGACACGTCACATGATGCAGCGAGTTTGACACCCCTGATTTAAGGCATCAAGATAAGTCATTTTGTCTGAGCACTTTATATACTTCCATATGTAGAAGGCTGCTAGTGAAGTAGCCATGTTGAATTATTAATTAAAGCTTCATCAAATCAGATCATTGCATTCAAGACTTTCAATGACTTATTTTAATATGGCGGTTTCTACAATATAAACATGTTCATAGTTTCACTCATTTCAGTCCTCGTAAACACTCACAATTTGAATTCATTTTTAATAATAATAATAATAATAATAATAATAATAATAATAATAATAATAATAATAATA
>NW_015386615.1:346135-349791 GCF_001527695.2 Protobothrops mucrosquamatus | reverse complement strand
TGCAGCACACTGCTGGCTCATATTTAGGTGGTTGTCCACTAGGACTCCGAGGTCCCTCTCACAGTTACTACTATTGAGCAAGGTGCCACCTATGCTGTACTTGTGCATTTGGTTTTTCTTGCCTAAATGTAGAACCTTGCTTTTTTCACCATTGAATTTCATTTTGTTAGATAGTGCCCAGTGTTCAAGTCTGTCCAGATCCTTCTGTATCTTAAGCCTATTCCTGCCAGCTTGGTGTCGTCTGCAAATTTGATGAGTTCCCCATCTATCCCCTCATCCAAATCGATGAAGATGTTGAAGAGCACTGGGCCCAGAACAGAGCCTTGGGGCACCCCACTACACACTTCCCTCCATGTAGATGTGGTTCCATTGAGGACCAGTCGCTGAGTACGGCCGGTCAGCCAGCTACGGATCCATCTGGTGATGATGCTGTCTACCCCACATTTTTCTATCTTGTCAAGTAGTAGGTTGTGATGTACTTTATCAAATGCCTTACTGAAGTCCAAGTAAATTATGTCCACAGCATTCCTCTCATCCACTAATTTTGTCACTTTTGCTCAAGTCAAGTAAGACATTGTCACCTGTCTGACTTCAGTACAAAAATACCTATTTTATTATTTCCTTTTGGTTAAGCAATCTCATATATGTATACAGTATGTATATATAGTCTGCATGTAAAAGTACTTGTTCATTCACACCCCCCAACCAACATAAATCTAATAACACTACAGTAATTCCTTATACCTTTGACAATGAATGCATTAAACAATGAAGGTGATTTGATAAAGTATTTGTTTGTAAAGTATTTCATTTTTTCTCCCAAATGATTTATGTTGAGCATATACTACCCTTATTGCTCTTAGCAATCAACCTTCAACCCCATATTCACATAAAACATTTAAAAATTCCACCCTGTTTACTTTGCAATATGCTTTCGCTAAATCAACAATAGGTCAACCTCCTTGTTGCCTTCATATATTTTTCAATGACTCACAAAGAACAAAAATCAAGTTTGCATGCCTCTACCTTGCATAAAAATGTTGCTTACTGTCACTTCTCATATGCTTTTGATCGGAAAGATGAAGTTGCCAGACTTACTCATATCTATGCAATATGCAACATTCCCCAATAACAAGAAGAATACATTTTGGGCACATTTTGATTGGTATGCCAAAGCTTAGTGCTACCCAAAGCATACTTATGGTAGCATAAGCTAGGATTATTTGAGTACAGGATAACCTGAAAATCAATGTACTCTTGGTTGCATCCCATCAATCAGAAGAAACATGCAATGTATTGACCCATAGCAATGAAGTTTGGATTTTTTTCTGAAATGCCATAAATATAGAAGGATTGAGAGAAAAGAATATTTGTAGTTCAAGGTTGAATTGTGATGTCCTTGATTCTCTCTGAGCTTGGTGGTTTTCTGGCAGACATTTCATTACCAAACTAGGTAACATCATCAGTGCTAGCCAGCGTCAGCTAGTACTGATAATGTTACTTCTGCAAGAAACCACCAAGATCAGAGAGCACCAAGGACACCACATATAGAAAGGCTCAGTGGTGGGATTCAGCCAGTTCGCACCACTTCGGCAGAACTGGTAGCTAATTTTTTGTTGCCCAGGCCCAGAACGGGCTTCTGGAAGCGGCATCCACACACAGAACTGGTTGTTCACATATTTGAATCCCACCACTGGAAAGGCTGTTACTATATTACTCCTTCCCAAGACAGGAGAATAGTGTGTGTGTGTGTGTGTATGTGTGTGAATGGAGATGTGGGTGCTGTCTTCATGCAAGACATTTTCTAAAGCAAAGTGGCATTTGTAAGAGCAATTTCTCTATCTCCTTCCCTCTCTTTCTGACTCCTTGTGGTTACTGTTGCTTAACCATCCCATCCCAGTGTTAAGCCAAAGTTTCTCAACTTTGGCAATTTTAAGTTGTTTGGCAACTTTAAGATATGTGGATTTCAGTCCCCAGAATTCCACACCCAGCGTGAACACAAATTGTTTTTCTTTGTAGATGGCATTCTTTTCTTTATTTCTAAACCTCATACTACTATCCTAGTGTTGATGCAAAAGATAGATGCCTTTTGCAAAATAGCAGGATACTGGTCCAAATCAGAATTGATGCCTATAGGTTAAAAATTGGCTACCTATCCATTTAAGGAATATCAATTTCATATTTGTACCAAATCCATTAAATATTAAGATATGTATATGCCAAAATATATATCTCAGTATATAAATAAATTCTTCAGATATCAATAGATGAGAGTCATTAAACCTTACCCTTTGGGGAAAGGTAAACACTCTCAAAATGAATATTATTCCCATATTAGTTTATATCCTGAAAGGAATTCCATTTTAGATAACAGACAAATATTTTCAGGAAGGGAAATCTTTGTTTAGAAATGTTCTATTGGGCTCTTGAGTTCCAAAGAATACCTTTACAGAAAATGCATTTTGGTGTTCCAAATCTGGACCTATATCATCATGCTTGTCTAGTGTCAGGTATTGAATACTGGAAGCCAATGACTGGTGTTAGTTTTCCAATTTGGTCCTCTTTGGAATATACATATTTAGATTGGGGGAACTTGGGCCAATCATTGCCTATCAGCTCAATCCACCTCACAAGGTTGTTGTTGTGAGAAAAATAGGAGGAGGAAGATGTGTTGGATATCTTTACTGCCTTGAGTTATTTGTAAAAAAAATAAATAAGGCAGTACATGTATGTACACACACACACACACACACAGAGAGAGAGAGAGAGAGAGAGAGAGAGAGAGAGAGAGAGAGAGAGAGAGAGAGAATTTTAGGATCCAAATATACTAAAACTCCAGTACTTCTGGAAACAATCACATCAGTCAGAAAATTATAGAATATAATGTCTAATAAAAAAAATTCAACCATTTTTCCATGCTAAATTAATTGTATGGTGAAACCCAATTTTAAAAATTGGGAAAAAAATGATATGGAAAAATTGAATGGAATGGATTTTGTATGCATTGATGAATGAGTTCTTACATACTCTATGTTAAGATTCAAATATCATTTACCAGATGTAATCCAATGGCAATATTTACTGTTATAACAATTGTTAAAAACATTGTTTGCACCAGAAGCATGTTTAGCTTCTGAGACAAGTAAGACAGTAGACCTAGATACTTGTTAAATTCTTTCAAACTAAAAAAAATACTATTCCTTTCTATACATATATACATTAATAAACCAATCTGATATGGAAGTGTTAAGAAAGTAATGGAATAACGAATCAGAAATTCCTATACTGCTTTAGACACTAGGAGAGTATTTTAATTTCTATAGCAAAAGTCTCAAATTACAACTTATACAACAAAAAATAATATTTAGAATTTATTGGACTCCACTATGTTTATATAGCAAAGGATAGCATTATATAGCAACAAAACAGCATTTTGTTGAAGATGGAATAGGAATATTTATTTTAAATATATGTTTTTACAGTGTTTTATACTTACAAATTTTGGGAGAAAGTATTGGATTATATGCGAAAAAAGATAAAATTTTGAGATTTATTTTTTTTTTTCAAAATTTTTTTTTTATTATTATTTTCAACATAAGAGAAAAAGCAATCACAAGTACATCACAATTGAAAAACCCCCTCCCCACCCCCCACCC
>NW_015386615.1:341051-345737 GCF_001527695.2 Protobothrops mucrosquamatus | reverse complement strand
AGGCTTTAATAACCTTGCAAGTCCACCACATGTGAAAAAAAGTTGCATCTTGTTGTCCACACCTCCAGCACTTGGATTCATAATTCTCATAAATGCGAGACATAGTTGCAGGATCCATGTGCCATCTATAAAACATCTTATAAAAATTCTCACGTAGATTTTGTGCCTGCGTAAATTTCACATTTCTCACCCATATCAAACTACATACCTAGTACTTGGAATAAATAGATTCTCCACAGTCTTATTATGGCTAAAAGAGTGTTATTGCATGTGGCCCCTTTCACTCAATGCACTGAAAACCTGATTGCACTTGCCACCTACAAGCAGATTGCTTATAAAGGTAGACTTTGAATGGACAAGTTTAATGAAATACGGGACTCATTTAAACAAAATAAAGTAGGTTTAAAAAACTTCTTGGTGATATAATTATATTAGAAACATATATATACTTTAATAATAATTGCATTACAAAACTATATATAGATGTAACTATAGCTAAAATGACAGATTATACCGTTTTTCTTTTTTTGTATTTCACTTTTAAAAAGTCTCTTTTTTGTTGTTTGACAATGCATGTATTTTTATCGTTGTGGAGGTTTTTTTATTGTCATTATTTTGAAGGAAGGAAGGAAAAAAGGAAGGAAATAAGGAAGAAAGGAAGAAAAAAGAAAGAGAGAGAGAGAGAGTGAAAGAAAAAGAAAGAAAGAAAGAAAGAAAGAAAGAAAGAAAGAAAGAAAGAAAGAAAGAAAGAAAGAAAGAAAGAAAGAAAGAAATCAGTCCTCAGTCAGCCTGCTGAATGGGGAATTCTGGGAGTTGAAGTCCACCTATCTTAAAATTGCCAAGGTTGAGAAACACTGGCCTAAACATAGAAGCTGAAGTTGGCTAAAACAGGGCAGTATTGCTGAGGGGCAATAGAAGATCCCAGGCTTTATCTTTAAGAAGTATTAGGAAGGGAGAGATAATTTGCATGAACAAAATTATTGATCCTGCAAAGAGACAGTGGACAGAGAATAGAAGTTGCAGAAGGAATACACAGCAAGGATAGAAAGTCAATCTGTGATCCCTGGCAGATAGACATACTCCTCAGTAATTTCTTTTGAAAATATTGTATTTAATATATACTCGTCTGATATATGACAGCATTTACAGCACTAGATTGCTGAGGAAAAATAGGACATAAAGTTGCACAAATTCATATGCTAATTTGAAGGTGGCTAACCTTTTGTGTGCTTTGTTTCCAAGGCAGCAAGAAAAGCAGATTTTTTTTTAAAAAATATGTGTTATAGCTCTATGAGATAATTAAATTGGGCTGTAAATTGAAAAGTGGTTTTAACGCTTTCCTAGAATTAGGTGGCATTCTGTTTGTTGTATCCCTTGTTATGAAACAACATTAAGAGGAAATCCTGCTACCAGTATAGCCAGGGAGAGGCTTCCATTATTCCTTTACTAATCAAGGATTTACTGTCAAAACATCTTGCTGCTTATCTTTGATGCAGGGTGGCTTGTGCTGGTTCAGCAGATTAAAGATAAGCTAGATAGCAAGAAAAGTGTCCTCTGTAGTTCTTTGTTCAATAAACAGGCAGACAAAGTGCAGAAATTCTCCAATATTTAGATGGAGGACATAACTGATTTAGGCATGTGTTTAATCTCAAAATACACACAAGGTCCTTGGAGACCTGCCCAGTATTTATTGAAAACAAAAGCCTGTAGAGCCAATAAGCTGATTCAATGGGAGTACTTTAACATGTTGAATAAAGAGTTAGATCAATCATAGCATTCCAGTATTGTACAGGTACATTTCAACGTCTCCACGTAACAAATGTGCATTGACAAAGGTGTTTGGTACAAGCAACTCTGACATCAGTACTTATGAGTGTCTGAGGTGAGGGAGGGAGGCAGGCCAGGGAGCAAGAGGTGTCATAATGTCAATGTACAAATGACACAAATATGTCATGTTTTCATCAATTGTATAGTTCACACCATTTATTGGATAGGATCGTGATGCACCTGACCTTACTTCTCACCCTTTGCTCTTTAGTGTCATATGCACTGATTTACAGCCCCACCACATTACAAGTATAATAAAACAGAAACCTAAAATATGGGATTTTCCATATAAGCATGAGCCATAAATTTGGATTCTTGTACCTCTGACGCAGAAGTTGTTTTAATAAATGAAGCAAAGTCATTAAAATTATAAGCAATGTTTTATATTAATACATTAATTATTATTAATTATATTTATTTATATATAGTAATGCAGTTTATAAATGAGGCTATTTAGAATCATATACTGTAAAATTTGGCTACCAACATTTTGGAAACTTTTTAAGATCTATACCCAGCTTAATACCTTTGAAAGCCACCTAAGATGTCTTACTGTGCACATATAAATAACAGTATTTTGCAGCTTGTTTTGTTACAGGATTGGCAGTACAAATGGTGATTTTTCCAAAGATTATAATATATTAAGAAGCCATCCCTCAGTTTTAAAAAAGACCTAATAAAATAACTCCGGGACTGCCACAAAGAAGAGGGAGTCAAGCTATTTTCCAAAGCGCCTGAAGGCAGGACAAGAAGCAACGGGTGGAAACTAATCAAGGAGAGAAGCAACCTAGAACTAAGGAGAAACTTCCTGACAGTGAGAACAATTAACCAGTGGAACAACCTGCCTCCAGAAGCGGTGAATGCTCCAACACTGGACATTTTTAAGAAGAGACTGGACCGCCATTTGTCCGAAATAGTATAGGGTTTCCTGCCTGAGCAGGGGGTTGGACTAGATGACCTCCAAGGTACCTTCCAACTTTACTATTATTATTATTATTATTATAACTCTTTGGTAACCTTGATTATTAAGAACTCTATTTTTTGTTTTGAGAAGTATGGCTTTTTGCCGGAAATGTAAAAGTAAAGAAGGGACTTTTTACCATTTATGGTGGATATGTGATAAAGCAAAGAAATATTGGAGAAGGATTCACATTTTGATACCAAAAATCCTTAAAGTAAAAATAAATATGAAACCAGAATTTTTTCTTTTGGGTCTAATGGAAAAAGACTTGAAGAAAAAAAAATTGGAACTTTGATCCTGTATATGTTGACTGCAGCAAGATTACTGTATGCACAAAAATGGAAGGACATTTTGATTCCCATTATGGACGAATGGCTACAGAAGTTGATGGAGCTGGCAGAGATGGCTAAATTGACTGTTTTGATTAAAGAAAAGAATACAAGTACTTTTGTTTCTACATGGAGGCCGCTTCTGGAATTGTGCTTGAGATGTAAAAAAAATGAAACTTTGATTTTGGGTTTCACTGATTAGATTGATTTGTTGTACAGAAATGGCCAGTTTTTACTATTGTGAAAAAGTAAAAAGTTGAGGCTCGACGTTAATGCTCTATTCTACTGCAACAGAGGATGTCGGAAGTCAACGTCTTTTTTTTTCTTTTTTCCCCTCTTTCCCTCACTTTCTTTTCCCTTTCTCCTCCACATTGTGTCTGACTATTTGCTTTGTATTTTGTATTTTACTCTATAAATCAATAAAATATTTTTAAAAAGATAAGTTTGAATTTTACTTCATGTTGTACCACTTAATCACCACTAGCAAAATGTCTGTGGAGATTCTCAGTCATCCAGGTCATGGTTGTCCCAAAGATGCTTTTTGAAGAGGCAACTAGACTTTTTTTTTTTGAAGACGTTTCACTTCTCATCCAAGAAGCTTCTTCAGCTCTGACTGAATGTGGGGAATGGAAGGATTTATATTCCTTGCAGAGAGCTGGTCATTTGCATTCTTTTAGAGAGTCATTGAGTCCACTTGGAGGTTTATCTGTATCCTTAGGGTCAAATGGGTGTGGAGCCTTCTTGGAACTGCTGAAAGGACTGTGTTGTAGACTGGAGATAGATGCTGTCGTATCCCTCCCCCTCTGTTGAGAGAGGGCTGCTCAATTATTAGCAGAAAGAACATAATAAACATAAGAAGGCCCAGAAGCTATATGAGGCTATATACTCTTACGAAACCCAGAATTCTTATATATATAATAATGAGGACCAGAAACGTATTTCTTAATTGTCTAACAAAAGAAAGATTTTTTTAAAAAATTCTTTTTTGCATAAAGCATGAAATAATAGGAAGGAGTTTACTTCAATTCCTAAAACAAACTGTCCCATGTTCCAATCTACTGTGTAATGATGATAAATATCCCCTTCTGCCCTGTTGAAGTTCCCTCCCTCCCTTTATTTTTTCCTTGACATGTAACTTTCCTTCCTGTTCATCTAAGATTGGCAAGCCTCCTAGAGACCACAAAGATGTCAGTGATTACACCCTGATAATGGTTCTGCTGTTTCGACGAAGTCACATTCGTCATCTTCAGGCTGGTGTCTTCAGCTTCGTGCTTCTGGGAGTAGTGTGTGTGATCGCTGCTGTTTCTTCCTTTTAACTGCCAGTGGGGTTTGAGCTGATTGGGTGGGAGCTTGGCTGTGTTCTGATTGGGGGAGGTGTGTTCTGATTGGTTAAGGAGCTTGGCTGTGCTCTGATTGGATGGGGGGTTGGCTGTGTTCTGATTGGCTGGGGGAGTGTTCTGTTTGGGTGGGGGCTTTGTTGTGCTCAGGTTAGTTTGAGTTGCAGGGGGATTTGAGATGGTGAGCTTCATTGCTGTTGTTTGGCTTCGTGTTCGTGGTCGTGCCACATCT
>NW_015386615.1:328669-340852 GCF_001527695.2 Protobothrops mucrosquamatus | reverse complement strand
TATATATATATATATATATATATATATATATATATATATATATATATATATATATATATATATATATATATATATATATATATATATATATATATATATATATATATATATATATATATATATATATATATATATATATATATATAAACCCTCTTTCCCCTCTCTCTGTAAGTAGAATGATTTGCAAAAGGAATTCCACTGAAATTCCTTGGCAACTCATTCTATTTTAGTGTGTTGAGAGGAGATGAATTGACTTAAAGTCATTCTTGGTTGTATTCAAAAATGTATTGGAATTCAGTGGTGTCCATGGGGTGGTACAGAATGGTGCAAATAGCAACTCTGGACCCTTTTTTGTACATACGTTGTAACATAACAAAATTATGCAAAAGGGATGGTCCTTGCAGCATGATACTACAGATAGTCCTAGGTTAGCAACGACTATTGGAACCGGCAACTCGATCATTAAACAAAATGGTCCCTAAGGGAAACAGTATTTATGAACTTACTCCAGCTGTCCTTTGCTTTAGAGACCTGCAGAGTTGTTAATGCAAAATTTGCTCATAAACGTACCTTTTCATCTCTGTTGTAACTGTGAAAGATTAATAAACAAGGCAGTCATTAAATGAGAACTATCTGTACATTCCTCATTTTAATGAAAGCAACAAAATCTTGCAGATACTAAACCTGTCTGCAGACAATTGTTCTCTTGACTTCATCTTAAAATATTCACCTTTTCGTATTAATAAATCCCATTATAACAATTTAATAAAATAATTTTATTATAGAAAAATAGTTTTATATATAACAAAGTCCAAGGTATGAAGGGATTTAATGATAAAGGAGGGGAATATTGCAAATTGTTAGTATACACATGCATACTCAGTGTTACTGGAGTGACTGAGTAAGTATACTGAATCAGGTGAGTTAAGAATATAGTAAATTTTACTTATCTACAAGAGCTTTTACCAAATAAGTACCAAATATACAAGAGCTTTTACCAAAGTAAAACAGGAGAGGTTTGAGAGAGGCATTTTTACATATAGCTCTTCTCACTATTCCAACTTTGAAGACACTGACTACACAGTTATTGCTACTTTGGGATACTGTAGTTCCAATTAAATGTTTCCTTCCATTAATATTTTCCTCAGCCACCATATTCCATTATAATGTCTGACGATGGAAATTTGAGATTTTCAGAAGATTGTAAAGGCAAATGAAGGTAGATTTTAATTGAAAGGTATAACTGAGAGCAACAGCAAGAATGTAGTCCAGTTCAAATGCATACCAGGATCTCTAAGTATAGTATCCAAACCTAAGTCAAATTTTCCAGAGGATTCTGAATCAAACCAGGTATTATGTTCTACTACTTTTTCCCACCCTGGTTGATTCTGAGTTTGTTGGAAATATAAGCCCCATAACTTCCTATTATCTTTGGCACTGACATGAATGCCAAGAACTCTGGGAATTGTTGTAAGCTGAAATGTGTATGCTACTTTGCTCATGGCCATTTATTTAATGAAATGTCTTCTGTTCCTAAGCATTGGCTGTGGGTTATGGAAACTGAAGAAAAAAAATATGGTGTATACAGTATCTATTGGGAGAGCCAATTTGGTGCAGTTGGTTAAGGCCAGGCTTTTCAACCTTTTCACCCATTGTACCACTTTTAGCATATGGCAACATCCGAGTACCACCAGTCGCCTAGCAAGGAGTCAAAAACTTAATGAACCAAAAAAAAGGAAAAAAGTGATAAAGTACAGGTAGTCCTCAACTTATAACAGTTCGCTTAGTGACTGTTCGACGTTACAATGGCACTGAAAAAAGTGCCCCCCAAGCCACAGTTGAGCAAGACAGCGCCCGGTGGCCCTCTTCTTCCTGTCCAAGGTTTTCATTGTTGTGAGCATTTCTATTAAGGATTGGCAGCGGGGGTGGGGTGGGTGTTTGGTTTTTATTCCCCCCATCTGCTGGGTGGTTGCAGCAGGTTTTGGTCACTTCACATGACCCTGGGACACTGTGACCATCATAAATATGAATCAGTTGCCAAGCATCTGAATGTAAATCACAAGACTCTGGAGATACTGCAACATTCCAGCTCAGCACAAGCGTCAAGATCAGTGCTGCTTTCCAGCTGATTGGTGTTTCTTCAGGGCTCAGCAGAAGCACCAGAATCAGCGCCGAGCTCCAGCTGGAGCCTGGTGCTGATCCTAGTGCGTCCACTGAGCCCTGACAGCCCCGAAGAAGCGCCGATCAGCTGGAAAGCGGCACTGATCCTGGCGCTTCCGCTGAGCCCTGACAGCCCTGCAGCTCCAGCCATCTCTCGCTCAGGCTTGTGCAGTGCTGCCAGTTCAGCTCATTCCCCTCCCCCGCTACCACTTTTCTAGGATGGTCGCTGTTAAGTCCTGGGAATAATGGCGCTTGAGACGATTCATCTCTAACAAGTCTTTATTGTTTGCTCCACTCTCGAACAACGACAACCCCAGAGGTGCGCAAGCCTCTATTTATACTCTCCGATCCCCGGGCAATTCCCCCAGTCACAAGGTAGTCTTTTCCCGCCTTGCGCATGCGCGCAAGGCCGGCACCGGTCAGTCTGGTCCCGGGCAGCTTCTGCAATTGCCCGGGACTCTTGCAACTTTCCCGCGCCTGCTTCTGCAGGCACGGGACACAACACCCCTCCCCCCTAGAATAAACAATGCTGCGCCCGACATGGATGCCACCTTTGGTAGAAGGGTGTGAAGGAACCGCCGTATCGTGGCAAGTCATGCAGTCTAGTAGAAATTCCTTCAGTCGACCCAGGCAGCTCGTAGCGATGTAGCCTTTATTTCCGCACGCTTTTGGCGTCCACCGCGTCCGATGCAATGAATCTCAGCTGGGCCCTTGTCCTGACGATGTTTGGACCTCCTCCCAGCTGTTTGGTAACGCTTGTCCACCTTCGTGTGGATGGCTGCAGTCACTGGAGCTCTTCGAGTGGGCCGCCAAATCTTGGCCACTCCAATTCCAGATCTCTCAGTTGATTTCTCCAGCTCGCTGATCTCTCTGTTGAAATGTGTGCCACCAAAGTCCTGGTCGAGGATCAGGGTCGTCTCTGTAGCCGCACGCACCCTCCAGCGATTTCGTACTGGCAGGATAACGCTGACTTCCAAGCCGTTTCTTTCCCGGACTTCTTTGGGTGAGTCTTCTAGCTTTTCTTAGCTGTAGAGACTGGATCCCACCTTCGTCGCCAGTGTTAAGTCCTGGGAATAATGGCGCTTGAGACGATTCATCTCTAACAAGTCTTTATTGTTTGCTCCACTCTCGAACAACGACAACCCCAGAGGCGCGCAAGCCTCTATTTATACTCTCCGATCCCCGGGCAATTCCCCCAGTCACAAGGTAGTCTTTTCCCGCCTTGCGCATGCGCGCAAGGCCAGCGCCGGTCAGTCTGGTCCCGGGCAGCTTCTGCAATTGCCCGGGACTCTTGCAACTTTCCCGCGCCTGCTTCTGCAGACACGGGACACAACAGTCGCATACCACCTGCCAGGTGCCAATGTACCACAGGTGGTACCCGTTTCACTGGTTGAAAAGCCCTGGGTTAAGGTATCAGATTAGAAAGCTGCACACTATGAGTTCTAGTCCCACCTCAGTCACAAAGCCAGTTGGTGATCTTGGGTTAGTCCTTCTCTCTCAGCCCTAGAAAGGAGGCAATGGCAAAACCACTTCTGAAAATCTTGCCAGGAAAACTGCAGGAGCTCATCCATGCAACCGCCAGAAGTCAGAAACATCCCTGAAAGCACACACAATCATAAAAATGCATTTGGGAAATATTGCTTCCTATTTTCATCTGCTAAAGTAACAGTTGATATTGATTTGTGCTTATTTTCCTAGTATAGTACTAGATCGTAATATGGTTTATTTATACATGTGCTCTGTTTTTTGTTCTTAGGAGATAGATACACAGCTGTTCAAACAGTAATATGAGCACAGACAATCCTTTAGCAAGTATCAAGTAGATAGAATAGGATTTATCTTCTTGATAAAGTGGTATAACCTTGAAACAAATTGTAAATATAGTATTAGTGCAGCTGCCTTTTTGGTTTTGACTTTGATCTAATAACTCTTCTTGTTCTTTTAACTCGTATTCTTGTCCTACTATGTACATGCTACAGGATGAGGATGATAGTGATGATGAGGAAGATGATGATGAAATTCATGATCATGAAGTTATTTTTCAGAAAAAATATTGTGTATTGTCCAAACCATTGATCTATCGGCAAATTGAAGGAAGCGGAAGGCACTGGATATATTTTGTCACTTCTTTGTTCTTTTGGGTCAATGGAAGAAAAAATAGGTTCACAAATATTGATTGGTTTTCCATTAGTTTAAGTAGAAAATTAGAAGTCTGAATAACCAACAATTTACTCTCCCCTCATACCGAATATTAATAGCATTTGTGTATTTTACAATATTGTGTGTCTGGGCATTCAGATCTGTATGTATGTATATATGTATCTGTGTGGATGGAAAGAGAGAGAGAAAGATCATATTTAGGAAAAGATATTATAAAAAGCCTGTGTGAAGTGATTTAGACTGGTTCCAATAACGTGATTTGCACTGCAGAGATAACATAGTTCATTTTACTGAAGAAAAAAAAAAGATGTGACCAAGTTCACTCCAACAGAACAATTTGTGTGGCCTTGAATGGTTTAAGACAGAGCTGCAGGATATTGCTCCGTGGGTAGTAAGTTTCCGTGCTGATTGCAGGATTGACCAAATGGCCTTTGGAATTACATCTTGTGGTTTTAATCACATAGCAAAAGCAGAATGTCTGAAATATAAAGTATTGGATTAACTGAGTTCCCCCCTCCGCTGCTTTTTTAAAGCATGCTATGAAAAAAGAAGTACACAAAGTCATTAGCAATGCCTCAATATTAGGATACGAAGGATCTTACGGTCCTCATTGCATAGCCTAATGTGACCCATAGCTGAGAAAATGGCCATTGTTTATTGAAATGAATCTGAAAAAATTAATCTGTTCTGCATAATCAGCTAGTAAATAGGAAGAGCAGAATCATGCCTTCTTGTGTGGACAATAAGAGTTTAAAGAGGCCTTTTTTAATGTAAGGGAAGTAAACCTTTTTTAATATCTCTTTAAAAATTCTATTGTTTTTAAGTGGTTCCACTCTGTCTAATTGACCATCTCCAGGGAATGATTTGGATAAGTTGCTGTTTGACCCATGGTATTTCCAAACTTCATCCTAAGCTTGAATTGGAACCATTTATGTAAAAACTCACAGGAAAATGCAAGAACTGAGAATAACATTGTTTAAAAAATCCATGCTAATTGTGTAAACCATTAGGCTAAAACTTCTCCATTGAGGGAATGAAACTATGCAGTGCACCTGTAAGACAGTAGTGAAAGATAAGATACAATTTACATTGAGAGCAAAAAGTCTTATCCTTCTATGCTTGTGTGCCTAAAATATGGCAATTGCATAAAATCACTGACCTGCAGTAAAAAAGAAAACTTCTGGTGAGAGAAAACATTCCAGATTCCACTTATGCTTCCAAAAAAAAAACAAAGTGCAAAAAGAGTGAGAAAGAAATGCAAATATCCCCAAAGAACAGAAGCCAATAGCATCTGTCAAATGATTATTCAACTTTATGATCCCTACTTCACCCTCTTTCAGGAAGGGATGTGTCATTGAAGAAACATAATTTTAGAAATCAAATTTAAAATCAAGTAATTTCAAGACATATCAATTAAAAACAATTACAATGCACATATTCATGATTGTAGAGCATAAACTTGGTTTAACACTGGAAAAAAGATACCTTCCTGACGATATCAGACTGGTAAAACATACAGCAATGGCAAAATTAACAGCATAGATTCATAATAATGGTAAGTTTTGGAATAGTACAGTGTCTAGGTGAGGTAGTGCTAAATAAAGAATTAACTTTAACTTCCTGAAAGACTCTAGTGGGGAAAATTTAAAATGATGCTAAGTATGATCTCATCTTGAGTAGCATTAGTAGGATAGCAGGCTGAATAAAAGACAACACAATCCATTTTGGAGTACTTAGAAGCCATTCAACAGCACTATAAATCTATCTGTCTGTATTGACAGTAAAGAAGGTGTCCTAGAGATATTATAATTACTCTCCTTGAATCCCAACATCCAATCCTGAGACTGTTGAGGGAAATAGAGAAAGTAATTTGTTCTGTCTAAAGTGAACGATATGACTTGCAGGGAAATTCCTCTTTTGCATCCAAAGAGACTTTAGTATGTACGAAGCCACTAATCTTTGCCTTGTTGGAGTGTAAAGGTTTATTAATACAACCATTTGACAGTTGCTCAATTTTGTCAGTTTATTTTATTTTAACCACTTGTTCTTTATCACAGCACATGCCCAGAATGAATGGCTCAGTTAGAGCTTCTGCTTAAGCCTTAATGGAAGTGGTAGATCCGTCTTTGTACGAGGGCAATTCGGAAATAAACCTCCGTTTGGTTATCAATGACAGACACTTGCAGATACAGAACTTTTATTATACACATTGGAAAACGACAACATTACATTACTTTTTGACATAATTGCCATTCAAATCGAGGCACTTGTCATAACGTCTTACAAGGTTTGAAATTCCTTAGTAGTAGTCTTCCGGTTTTGCATCTCAGCGAGACGGATGCAGGAAGGCAAGGCTCTGTGCCTGGTTTAACCCTGCTGGGGGCCCTAAAAAGGGCCTAAAGTTGCCCCAAAGAGGAGATGAAGAAGGAGAGGTGTCTCGTCAATCACAGAGAGATGACGGTCTTTCTGTTCGATCCGAGAAAAGCCCTGGCTACATTTCTATGGCCAGCCATTAGCTGCTGACAACCAAAGAAGAAAAGTAATGTAATGTTGTAGTTTTCTAATGTCTATAATAAAAGTTCTGTATCTGCGAGTGTCTGTCATTGATAACCAAACGGAGGTTTATTTCCGAATTGCCCTCGTATTTTGGAACTAAAACCTGAAAAATCTTTTTTTTTTATTTTTAAGCAATACCAAATCAAATAATGAGATAAAAAATTGTGCTGCATGGAGGCATTGCTTTACCATAAAGGTCATTGAATTTTCCCATGACTTCTCCATATTCTGATTCTGTATCTTGTTTTTTTAAACTTAATTTTATTTCCCTTAAGGTTAGCAGGTGACTTAGCAAGTTTTACTGGAAACACACAATGAGAGACTAAAAAGGAATCCAGATTTTCATTTAGCTCATCCCTGACACCAACTGTACAACTTCTGTAATTTTCTTTGTCTACTTACTGATACTATGTTTTGCATCATTTTTTTCTCTTTTTTTCCTCATTTAATTTCTGTTGTCTGTTTTAAATAATAAGAATTACTTTTTTTAAAAAAAAAATCTGATAGCCCAATTCTCCCTTCCCATTTCCACACTTTGGGGTTATATCCCACGGACCCATAGGAATTTCAAAATATTGGAACACTGAAGATATCATAGAATGGTTCTGCAAAAACATGCAGGGCATTACAAGTTATTACTCCAGCATATTTCCAAACGTTTGTTCAGCTAGCACTAGTTTTTAAAACTAGCTGATCCTACCTCTTATTTGCAGACCATAGAAAGAATGCTTGATGAGAATTCAAGTAGCATAACAAACTCAAAGGCAGTGGGATTTAAAATGAGGATAAGAAACTGGTAGCACATATCCCTGGTCTATAACCTAAGGCAATTTTAGCTATTTCTCTTTCTTAGAAGGTCTAACTAATCTTAATCAAGGTGAATTTTAAAAGCAAAAACACTCTCTCTCTCCCTCCCTCCCTCTTCCTCTCCCTGTGTGTGTGTCTGTCTGTGTGTGTGTGTGTGTGTATGAAGCCCAGAACTTCCTCAATATGTCATTCCTTGTATCCTTTGATACCTTGATCAAAAGGTACAAGAAGGAAAGTTGTTTTAGTAAAGTCAGTCACGACTCAGTTCAGATCTCCTTCTCTGGTGGAAATTACTTCCATTTGAGATTTCACTCTTCTGCTGTCTTTTCATCAGCAGCTAAAATATTTATGTCTTTTTAAGGCTTTCCTATTTAGCTAATGGACTCACTGATGTAATGTTTCCTTTGCTTTTGATCATCTGGCTGATATTCTGTTAATTTTTACTCATAAATGGAGTTGTTCCTCTGATTTAGTTTGAAGGATGGGGGTAGACAAATTATTTCCATTTAGATGATTTCCTCATGCTTTTACCCATATTTTGTTGATGGAGGGGGTGCCTTCAAATCAGGTTACATTCCTGGACAAGTTCCTGCACTTTTCTTGCCAAGATTTCAGAAGTGGGTTGCCATTGCCTCCTTCCCAGGGCTGAGGGAAAGTGCCTCACCAAAGGTCACTCAACAGTCTTTGTGCCTAAGATGGAAGTAGAACTCTTACGCATTAACCACAACATCTTTTATTTTCCTATAGTTCTTCATTTATTTTTAAAACTATCCTCTTATCTTAATTAAACTGTAACATTCAACATTTTAAAACATGTGCTTCCTTCCAAAAATATCCTTACATGCGTATTATAATGTATCTATTCTGTCTAGAGATGCACTGCAATTTTTGTAAGAGAATTGCAAAGCCTGGTCAATGGTTAACTTCTGTTCTACAGATTAGTCCAAAAGTGATCAGATCATATCATCTAGAAAGTTGCAAATTTCCTCAAGTCATTTTGTATTGCGTTTTACATTTTTACAAGGTAACAGAAAATGAAACATTTGAAATGATTAATATGCTTTGTCAGCAAATTCTCATGGCTGAATGGGCAGTTTTATTATGGGGCATAAATATTCATGAGGAAACTAACTTATGCAACAGAATACAATGGCCGTTTGAATTTACAACAGAGTAAAAAAAAAAAGGTACTTAGGACTTGGATTCAAAGTTTCAATGGCTGCCCTTCCCTCAGTTCAATGGTCACTTGATCACATTTTGAGCATTCAGCAATGGGCCCATATTTACAGCTGTTTGCAGTGTCCTGTGGTCACATGACTTCAATTTGTGATTTTTTTTTTATTGCCAGAAATTGATGTTTGCTTTCATCCAGAAAAAACATGGATTGTGGACAATGGGTTCACTCATGACTGTGGTATCTGCTACATGACCACTATGTTCGCTTAACAATGGCTGCAAAAGAAAAGTGATAAATTGGGCGAAGTCATGTGATGCCAAGCTTAATGGCTGGCATGACTTAAACCAAAATTCAGGGATTAAATATGGTCAAAGTCTATCTGTAATTAACCAAAACAATGCAGGGATTCGGCCATGGCTGATTTACCTATGAATGGAAATGGAAATAAGTCTGGAGGGATTGAAAACAAATTAGTGATTTTGGCTCATTACACTAAAAAGCTTTCTGGCCTGATATATTAATAATAATAATTGATAAGTCATTCCCAAGTACTATGTATGCTTATTTGTTTTATTCTAAACTGCCTAGAGTCACAGAAAAGTGGAAAGGATGGCTATATAAATCAAGTTAATAAATAAATATTGTCAATTATAAAAGAGACTTTCTCCCATTCAACCTAAAGTTCAGTAATTTCACTCATGTCATTTGATCTGTTGCTTCCTGGAACACCTTGGAAATCCTTGGAATACTTTGTGCACTGTACTGTAATAGTTTCATATGCAGGTATATTTCTCTAAAATGCAGCATGAAAAAGCAGGCCAGAAATTATTAGAACTGCCACGGTGAGTCCTTAGTTAAAGCCTAGAAAATAGAAAGAAATCTCAAAGAATGGGTTGCAAAACAATTTCTTGAACTTCACAGTGAATTTAATATCCATTCTTCAGCATTAAGGAGCGCGTCAACGTGTATGTATCCATGCGTAGGAATGAGTCTGAAGAACCTAATAAAAGTTGGTCCACAAGAATGAAAGGGCTTATGTGAAAAAGTTATGCAACAACAAAATTAACACTACACTCACCGTCTTCTCAGGTGCAACTATCTGGTCTTCCCTGAGACATTCATTGATCTCTTCATTTGCATTTCTTTTTTATTTGCTGATGGTTGAATATTTTTTTTTCTCTCTCATAGGCATCCCAAATTTCCAGACAGCTAAAAATAAACAAGGGATGTTTGTCCTCTTTGAAATAAAAGCTCAGTCTGTTGCTCTCACCCCAAGTCCAACAGCGTGATATTGTCTTTGAAGTAAAGAATGAACTGGATTTCTTTTTTGAGGGATCAAAGGGTATCTTGAAAATTTAAGCTAATTTAAGCTAATTAAATACTTTATTAGTATGAGCATCTCATTTTCCACAGCAGGTGAATAGGCAGTTAGTGCTAAATTGCCTTTGCATTGCTATTTCACATCAGTTTAAGCGTAATACTTAGCACTATTAAATAACTATACGCCAGCAGAATTCACCATCATTAGTTAATTATTTAACTTACTTGAATACTATTTAAGTCTTGTATTGAAACTAATTTACAGCTATGATAGTTTTTAGTAGCTGCAAAATGTTTTCACAAACCATTAGTCACAGCTAAAGGAAGTTTTAATGTTTTCCAAGAGAACCCAAGAAAGATGAAGAAAAGATTTTTTTTTTTAAAAAAAAGTGCACATTATATAAATTCAGCAGATTTGTATTTTTGTTTCTTTTCATACTTACTATTTTCAGGGAGATAAAACCCCACACCCAACCAGCCTCTCAGCTAGAAATCATACCTAGCCATTTCTAGAACTTACGCTTACATATTGCATATGTTTTTAAGCATAGTTTGGCAATCATAGTTTGGCTTACATGTTGCATATGTTTTTAAGCATAGTTTGGCATGAGACAGCTCTTACAAAAAAAGAAAAGAAATTAAAACTGCTTGCAAGCAAATCCTAGCTCAAATAAAAATACAGAATCAGATGCACTTGCTTGAAATAAAGAGTGCAATTTTTCTAAATTTTGAATTCTGAATTCACTTTGGCTGTTTGGCATCCTTGAAGATTTTTCTCAGTGAATAACTTATTATGTTCAGACAAGGATCCAGAGTGTTGAATGCTCCTCATAAAGAATCGAATTGGAAGCAATATATAGATGATTAATAACCCCTGTTGAAATAATGACTCTCGCTGACCTGAAATCTCAGCAGATAATATGCTTGGAAGAGTTTGTGACCTTTATGAGCATAGAAACATTTCATGTCATTTTGCAGTGGTTTCAGCAGTTCCCTGTTCTCTCCCACCCCCCATCATTTGACAGACCTGTAGCATTGTTTGAAGAAGTAACCTTCACTAGGCAAAAATCAAATGGTGGAAGCAATTCCACAATTCACGTGCATGAGACAAGCAACATAACAAACTCAAGTGGCTAATGTTAGGATAAAGTATTCAGTTGTGGCCCCTAAAAATAAGACAGATAAGACTAGAAAGAATTTCAATAAGGTCGTAATATGTCTTAAGCAGATCTTACACTTAATTATGTTAGTACTTTTTTGAAGCTAGACAAGCTGATAGCCAGCACCATTTTTCATGCTACTGAAATTATGTACAGGTAAGTCCTCGACTTACAACCACAACGGAGCTCAAAATTTCTGTGGTTGAGACATTTGTTAAGCGAGTTTTGCCCCATTTTACGACCTTTCTTGCCACAGTTCTTAAGTGAATCACTGCAGTTGTTAAGTTAGAAACCTGGTTGTTAAGTGAATCTGGTTTGCCTATTCGCTTTGCTTGTCAGAAGGTCACAAAAAGTGATCACATGACCTTGGGACATAGCAACGGTCGTAAGTATGAGCCAGTTGCCAAGCGTCCGAATTTTGATCACCTGACCATGGGGTTGCTGCAAACTTTGTAACTGTGAAAAACGGTCATAAGTCACTTTTTTCAGTGCTGTTGTAGCTTTGAACGGTCACTAAACGAACTGTTATAAGTGGAGGACCATTTTTTATTTTTAAATCTTTTTGTCTATCCTTAATTTTTCAAGATTCAATTTAATTGGGTGACCTCTGGTTCTGGTAATTTGGGGAAGAAGAAAATTGTTCTTTTTAATCACTTTATTCATTCCATGCATAATATCCCTTCTCATTTGCCTCTTTTGTATACTAAAAAAACAACAACAACCGACTTCCGGTGTGCTGGCGACCTCGTCGGACACAGCTGATGGCTGTCTCCCGCCTGTTTTCGTGTAAAAGCCGTTTTGACAGCAAGCATCAGCTGTCAAACGGTTTGATACCTTTCCCCC